>NC_092087.1:81843752-81967403 GCF_045679555.1 Salvelinus alpinus | reverse complement strand
GTTTGTGTTTGACATAAACTCAACCTCAGCCCCAGCTGTGTACAGTAATGTCAGTCATCAACCTGACTACAAGTCAGTAATGGAAAAGGGAGTGACTAGTTAGTATCAAAATAGGGGGAGAGGAAGAGGAAGAGGGATTCAAAGATGGATGTCAGCCTTGGTGCTGCAGCTGGTTGATTTGAGAGGCATTGTGAGGGTGTGAGAAAAAGACAGCGAGACAGAGACAGAGCGATAGAGACAGCGAGACAGAGACAGAGCGATAGAGACAGGGAGACAGAGACAGAGCGATAGAGACAGCGAGACAGAGACAGAGCGATAGAGACAGGGAGACAGAGACAGAGCGATAGAAACAGGGAGACAGAGATAGAGACAGCGAGACAGAGACAGAGCGATAGAGACAGCGAGACAGAGACAGAGCGATAGAGACAGGGAGACAGAGACAGAGCGATAGACAGGGAGACAGAGAGACAGAGACAGAGCGATAGAGACAGGGAGACAGAGACAGAGTGAGACGAAGGCAGAGAGGAACAGTTGATTGAGAAAGAGAGAAAGATCTGTGAATAATCTGTGAATCCAGAAGCACCCAGGACCAGGTTCAGTGACATGCTGGTATATAGACCCTTAGATGTGGCCAGAGGAGGTTTACACATAGAGAAATAAAGTAGAGTGTTCTAGTCATGTCCCAAATGCCACCCTGCTCCCAATACAGTGCACTACTTTTGACCAGGCCCAATAGAGCTCTGGTCAAAAGTAGTTCACTATAGTAGGGAATGGGGTTCCATTTTGGATGCAGATTGGATCTTTGTCTTAACCATCTGAAAACAAAGAGCAGATTATAGAAGAGGAAACACGTACACAAGAGAAGTGGGCTCTCCTCAGATATGATGATGAGATAATATAGCAACAGCTGTGGCTCTACTGTTTAACTTACATCTGAAATGTTTTGTCTTAGCAGGACTGATAAGGAATATGACATTCCATCTTTTAGTGCATTTTTCTGTTTTGATGCTTATGTGATACTCAAACAGGCAATTCATGAAATCTCATCTCCACAGGACAGACACAGTAATCTTGTTCCGACCTATTGCGTAGGATGCTGCTTTAGATGTGGGTAAAGCGTATGGTGCAGGAGCATATTTCCATGCATATGTGTGACTTTTTGGTAGCAGCAGAGGGACTCTGTATCCCAAACACCAAACCTCTCTCAAGCCTATGCTTAAACAGATGGAGCCATTGCATTAACTAACCATATAGGTAAACCAAACACAAGCATATTCAATATGTTTATCCAGGATAAGTCTTCTGTTGGCCGCTTCCCAAACATTTATGCGTCACACAATAGTTTTTGGGAGGTGGCCAACCATGGGATTACCCCGGGTTTAATGGTTGAAATCGTGAAATCCATTCTGACTGACTTCTTTGGTATGGGTTCTTATAATGAATGTGTAGAAGGGAAACTAAATCAGACCTGGATTAAAATACTATCTAAAATCATTTAAAATACTTTATCTGGGATTGATTGAGCTTGACTGTCACTACGGAACCAATAGAATAGTGACAAAAATGCAAACGTCGCCCATCCAGCACTTCAGGCAAACTATAGATGTAGGATCTTAATTTGATCACTCTTTTGTTGCTGAGAATTTTCCTGCAGAGCAGGAAATACAAACTTGTAGTGTATTCAAGGTTTAAAAATGCTTCTGAAGTTTGTCATTTCCACTTTAGTGTCAGACTTGGGTTTGCTCTAACAAAAAAAAGTATCAAACCCTACAAAAAATGTCAGTCAATGAATTATAATCCACATTTCCTGCTGCTGCAGAATTATTTTCCTGCTGTAGCAAACTGGCTCAAATTAAGATCCTACATCTGTAGAGCAAATGTTAAAAGTATATGAAAAGATTTCAAATAGTATTCAATCCCAGGTCTGACACATATGAAGTTTTTCATTATGCACTATGCATATTGGTTTGAATAGAATTAGGTATAGACTTTTACACCCTGCTTGTAAAACTCTCATCCCTCCACAGATTAAATGTAACTAGCGACTGGATTCAATCCGTATCGTGAAAGTATCATGGTAAAGCTGCGTACATTTTTAAAAGTAATTTACAATTGAGCCGACATATGCAGTGTTTACCGTGAATGCAGTCTCCGCGGACACTGGAACATTGCCTTGAAATTTAAATGGAGCTATAACGCAGATCTTCCACGATACTTCTGCGATACGGATTGAATCCAGACCTATTTCTCCCTCTCTCTTCTCTCTCATGCACATTCCCTCTCTGTGTCTCTCCATATCTCAATTTGTCTCTGTTTCTCTCTCCTTTCTCTATTTTACTGTGTCTATCCTGTTGTCTGGGTCTAGACTTTAGGGAAACCTCTAGCCTCTCTGTCGGCATGACAACATGCATGCTACTGCCCCTACCATAGCAGGAGGCATGTCCCACTTCTATCCCACAGAGGAAGTGAGAGAGAAGAGAGAGAGAGGTATACAGAGAGGTTAAGGGTCCAGATCATTGCCCTTTGGCATCACTCTCTCCGGGTCCAAGGATGTCACAGTGGAATGTTCTGGATCGGTTCGGTTCTAACCCAGTTGTTTCCCTAATTCGGACCCCTGTGCTGTAAGTGAGTGTGTGTGTGTACACATGTGCACTTGCATGTGTGTCTGGCGCCTTGCAGGAGTCAAGTACACCAGACCAGAGCAGCCCAAAGCAAAGCCCTTCAGGGTTGATGGAGGGAGAGACAGAGTCACTGAGTCTCTGTCTGGCTAAATAGGTCTTAATTGGCAACAAACCTTGTTTCTCTTCCTCCTTCCGTCCTCATTTGCCCCTCCTCCTTGGCTCCTTTACCCCTTCATTCTTCTTCCTCCCCTCCCCATCTCCTTCACCTCATTTTCTTCAATTTTCACCTCTCCCTCCTCCTCATCACCACTATAGGCTGTCAATGTCTGCATTTGTAGCTAGAATGGTGGCTGCTCTAGTGTTGAGAGAGACTGGGTCCAGTGGGCACAAAGTCCCTAACTATCTCAGTTGTGACACCGTGTCTGGTCACAAGGCACATAGTCAATGTGTGTAGGTCCGTGTGAACATGTCTGTTCTTTATCAAGTGTTGTTTTCAGCTCCATCACACCGTGTCCCCCCTACCTCTGATCCCTCCATCCCTTTTGCTCTCCCGCTCCTTTATCATGGAGGTCAGTTGTGTCTACGGTCTGGCCACTTATTAATGAAGTTAATTAAACACCAATTAAAAACAGACACACTCAGCCATCTGTGGCTGACCTGGAAGGGAGGGAGAGGGTGGAGGAAGGAATGGAGGGGGGGCGGGAGGGGAAGAGGTGTGAACAGATACAAGGAGGGAGGGTTGGAGGTGGTAGAGGTGCGAGGGGGCTGGAGAAGGAGGGAATTAAAGGAAGGGTGTAAGAGGGGGAAGAGAGAGAGGTGGAAAGCCTCCGGTGACTTTATAGGTTATAAAAACTCTAAACTACTCAACCATGGGGTCGTACTTTGTTATAAATTAGCTCAGTCGCTTAAAATGTAATGACTAGTGCTTTAGAAGGGATGAAATTTAATGTGTAAACTAGTAACCTGCCATTGTGTGGTACAACAACACAGGGTATTTAGGAACAGTTACAGGATATGATGTTTATAGAGATCATCAACATCCTCATCACCTTCATCATCACTGTCATCACCAGCATCATTATCATCATCACCACTATCACCATCAAAATCAAATCAAATGCTGTTTGTCACATGCACCGAATACAACAGGTGTAGACCTTACTGTGAAATGCTTACTTACAAGCCCTTAACCAACAATGCAGTTTTAAGAAAAATACCTAAAAAAGTAAGAGATAAGAATAACAAACAATTAAAGAGCAGCAGTAAATAACAATAGTGGGGCTATATACAGGGGGTACCGGTACAGAGTCAATGTGTCAATGTGCGGGGGCACCGGTGTTGAGGTAATTATGTACATGTAGGTAGAGTTATTAAAGTGGCTATGCATAGATAACAACAGAGAGTAGCAGCGGGACTGATGTAAGCGCGCCCACAGTCAAAAGCCAATGGTCTCCTTTATAGCCTATCTATCCATCTGTAGTTACAGAGCACACACCCGGAGAGCGGAGCGGAGTTGCAACGTGACCGCGCCCCGCCAGCCCCCAGCAACGCGGTAGCTATATCATATGACTCAAAGCGTTCCGACTTCATTCACTACGGAGATCACAGTCTACAGCGTGCGGGACCCGCTTTGAAGGGATCCAATAGGCTACAAAAACCGTTTGATAAGAACAACCGGGACATGCGGACGGCTTGACATTATTTTTGACCTATTCTCCATTTGCTGATATAAACAGGACATAAAGTTTAGATTTTTGGAAGTCTCCCATAAATGTATGGATAGTGATATATTATATTCTCCGAGAATTGTATCAACATGGATAAAGGATTAAAACACTGAAATGTGTCACAACGAGACGTCTTCACTTCAAGTGGATTATAGCCTAATCGACAAAATGATGACATTTCTCACATCTGGAAGTTCTTCTAAGCATAGATAGCTCTTGTCTCAGGTGCCGTAACTCCATCTCCTGCTTCTGTGTTGCTGCTGTGAAGCGGAGTAGGAAACCCAACTGACTTCAATAAACGTCAGTCTTAAATGTAAACCTAGATGAACACCCAATAAAGTCACACTGTTAGCCTCGCCATGTTGCCTATAATAGCCAAATAATTCGCACTACCGGCTGTAGAGTCGTGGAGGTAGCGGTTCCACCCGAGGGATGGTACTGGATTCCCGTGGTTTGGGAGCGACGCCTCAGCTCCTGGTTCTGGAACGGTGTTGGTGGAACTACTGGAACTTTCTCTCGTTCTGGAGCCCAAAGGAGCCGAAGGGAGATGAGAGCCGCTTTTCTGAGCTTCCTCCTCGCCTGCTTATTGTGCCTGTTACGCACCGCCGCTGAGGTAAAGGACTTTTATTCGAGTTTTGGTTTGTACGCTATGTAGGGGCCAATTCTGTTCAAATTGTGCCGTTTTTAGTGCAACGCTTCCTTCGTTGGCAGGTGCAATGTTCGTTCGTTCATGCTCCACTTATGCATAATTATGCACAAAACTCCAGAGTAGCGTTGTAACTCCGTCCAAAAATGACATGACAATAGGGGGAATCTATGGCTTCTCAGCAAAAAGCGCAAACTAATTATACCACCCCCTTAATTGTGCACATATTTGTGCTTAAAACACTTCTTCAGCGCTACATAGTCACACTCATACCACTTCTATATCCGCGCTATCCATTACGGTAAAATAACGTCTGTGTAGGTAATAAAGTGCTGTTATTTTCATTTAAATCTTTTCCTTTTCTTCTAGGAGGCCCCACTCCCCCGGGAGCTGTTGGAGCGGCTGTCCCGCAGTGAGATCCGCAGCATCAGCGACCTCCAGCGGCTCCTGGAGCTAGACTTGGAAGGTAGGCCTAAAGCCTCTTATATCAGGCTTCATTCAATAGCTTTATTACACAGCCTCGGGCTAGGCTTCAGTAAAGACACTGACTTGAGCTCAGCACAACATGCCAGAAGTAGCCTACAAGGTTCTGGTTAGAACCAAAACGGGTTCTATTGCTTGCTTCATATATGGCACCCCTAAATGTTCTATATAGAACCCTCTTATAGGGTTGATTGATCAGAACCCCATGGGTTCTTATTCACTGACCCAACATTTGTTCTATATAGAACCTTAAGGGGTGCCTGTGGCTGTAGGCTTTATGCTGCTGTCATGCTGTCCATTATTTGTGGAGCAGCAGTGTAAGGCTGAATGAAACACACACACACACACACACACACACACACACACACACACACACACACACACACACACACACACACACACACACACACACACACACTCTGAGGGCTGAATGGCTGCTGTGTTGGTATGTATAATTCATGGTGAAATTCCTGCGTGTCAGGAGGAAGGAGCTAGGAGGCTTTGTGTTGGTCAAGACATACAGCAAGCACTTAATTCCTGCACGTAAGTGCAGTCACGCACACACACTTGCAAGGAACACACACACACACACACACACACACACACACACACACACACACACACACACACACACACACAGACACAGACACACCCTCTACAGTCTACACTCTCTGTGGGGTCAGTATTTGTGTAGCAAAAATATATACTTTGAGAGAGAGACCCCAAACAGGTCAATATAGAGCTGAAAGGACAAACAAGGTCATTTTGAAGTGAAAGGTTCTTTACACACACCCGACTAACAACCAAAGCTGTTAGATTGGATAGCAGAAGGCTTGTGGTTGTCATGGTGACGATAAGGGATTGTTCATTTACAGAGGGGACACAGTTATTTTGAGCATTTCTGAGTTCAAGCTTCTCTCTCCATTCAGTGTTGCTCTGCTTCTGAATGGCCCAGCTAGTGTAGGGATAACATGAGATTGATGTTGTTGTGGTCAACAGAGAATGAGGTGATAGGGGAGAACAAGCAGAGGTACCACAACAAGGCCTTCCCCCACAGCTACTCACAGCTGAAGAGCTCCCAGACACACTCCAGGCACAAGAGGAGCATCGGTAAGTGTGTGTGCGTGTGTCTTTGTAGTTGTGTTCATGCATACCTGTGGAATGTGTGTGTGTGAGAGAGTGAGACAGTGAGAGACAGTGAGAGAGAGAGTGAGACAGTGAGAGAGAGAGAGAGCGAGAGAGAGAGTGTGTGTCTGTTTGAGTATTTGCCTCTTTCTGTCTATATCCCATCTACTGTATATCTACGTCTACGCGTGTGTCTCTCTGTGTGTGTGCCTCTGTGTGTGTGTGTCTCTGTGTTTGTGTGTAAGTGTACACCAATACTACCTTCTCTCTATGCTGTCATGTTTCACCTTAAACCTCTCCCCCTCCCCTCTGACCCCAGAGGAGGCGTTACCCGCGGTGTGTAAGACTCGTACGGTGATCTACGAGATCCCTCGGAGCCAGGTGGATCCCACCTCCGCTAACTTCATCATCTGGCCTCCCTGTGTAGAGGTGAAGAGATGTACCGGATGCTGTAACACCAGCAACATGCACTGCCTGCCCTCCCGCAAGCACCACCGCACTGTCAAGGTAGGAGACACACCACCGCACTGTCAAGGTAGGAGAGAGACACACTTTCTCTGAACACACACGCACGCACGCACACACACACACACACACACACACACACACACACACACACACACACACACACACACACACACACACACACACACACACACACGCAAACACACACACACACACACACACACACACACACACACACACACACACACACACACACACACACACACACACACACACACACACACACACACACACACACACACACACACACACACACACTTGCAGCAGCTCAACCATTCAACCCCTTTCTACTAGTCCAGCTCCCCTTAGCTAGGTCTGCCTGGATAGGTCTGTGCCTGTGTGTCTGTGTCTGTGCCTGTGTGTGTGTGCGTGTGTGTACAGTACCAGTCATTGTAGAATAATAGTGAAGACATCTAAACTATGAAATAACACATATGCAATCATGTAGTAACCGAAGTGTTAAACAAATCAAAATATATTTTATTCTTCAAAGTAGCCACCCTTTGCCTTGATGACCAGCTTCACCTGGAAGATAATAAAAATAAAGAAAAACACTTGAATGAGTAGGTGTGTCTGGTACTGTATATGTGTATATGTGTGTGTGTGTGTGTGTGTGTGTGCCAGGCCAGGAGACTCCCTCGCGACCGCAGGAACATAATCATTTGTATTTAATCTGGCACATAACAGGGCTGGCACATAACAGCAAGTAAACCCTGCCATCTTAAACCCACACACACGGCCAACTGGAAGCTCTGCTCAGTGTGTGTGTGTGTGTGTGTGAGAGAGAGAGAGAGAGAGAGAGAGGATGGAGAGAGAGAAAAAGGAGTGAGACGGTGTGTGTGTGTGTGTGTGTGTGTGTGTGTGTGTGTGTGTGTGTGTGTGTGTGTGTGTGTGTGTGTGTGTGTGTGTGTGTGTGTGTGTGTGTGTGTGTGTGTGTGTGTGTGTGTGTGTTCATGCGCTAAGGATTTCCAGCCAGTTTACCATCGTCTGAGCCGAGGAGGATAGTGGGCGTGTTCATGATCTCAGTGCTTCAGTGTTTTCACTACGGGGGTTATTTTGTTTTCCCCACGACCTGTTTTCCTCTGAGTGAATGGCTCCTCAGTCCTCTGTCTATTAAAATACTTAAGATGCTGTCTGTCTGGCTTAGCTGTTCCTTGTGTGTTTGTGTGTGTGTGTCTGTCTGGCTTAGCTGTTCCTTGTGTGTGTGTGTCTGTTTGGCTTTGCTGTTCCTCAGACAGTTCACACAGAGGGAAAAGTTGTTATTTCTGGGTGCTGAGGTAGTCCCTCCTTGTTTAGGTAAATACTATTATGTTTAGTTCCTAATGAACACAATCTGATCTGAACTGAGCTGTTTAGGTAAATGTTCTGTTTAGTTCCTAATGAACACAATCTGATCTGAACTGAGCTGTTTAGGTAAATGTTCTGTTTAGTTCCTAATGAACACAATCTGATCTGAACTGAGCTGGCTGAGGCAGCGCTATCTGTTGTAGACCTCAGATAGAGATCATATGCAGAAATAGAGGGTCAAAGGTCATAGAGACATCCCTGCAAATAAGAGCCGTAACTATTGGAGGAAATCTAACTGTGCTTCAATGTACAGAAAGAGAGAAGCAGTGTTTTTGAAGGGGTGAGGGATGGTCGGATAGAGAGAGCAGAGGGATGAGAGGAATGGACAGATGAGGCACGAGAGTAGCATGAAGTAAGCGGGGTGGTGAGGAGAGATGGGGAGGGTTAGAGAGAGCAGAGGGATGAGAGGAATGGACAGATGAGGAGAGAAGGGAGGGTGCAGATTTGATCCCCTTTTGATACTCAATATCAGATGAAAGGGTCTCTCTCTCTTTCATTCTTTTTCCTTTTCTTCATTCTTTCATTCTTTCTTTCTCTGTCTTTGTCTTTGACAGAGAGGAAATCAAAAGATAAGTCTCCCGTATATCCTGAGATTCAACTACAGAGACAGAACTATGGAGAGGAAACACACACACATACACACGTATGCACACACACACACACACACATGAACAGGCACACACTTTCACACGCTGTGCGACGTCCAGGAGAAGCCTTCGAGGGTGTGTGAATGTGTGTGTGCATGCTAGCTTGCCCGTCTCTGCTCTTCCAGAAACCATTCACCAGTACCAGAACAGCGGACAGTTGTTTTTCAATGGCTCATACTGGTCTTGGCTCTGTGTATTCATCTCCCATGGTTTCTCTGTGTCCACTGTCTGTTTCCCTCCATTCCAGTTTCCACTGGTGGGAGAGAGAAAGGTTCCATTGTTATGTCTGACTTTATGATGACTTTCTGGGGAAATAACAGCTAGAAGGACATAATCCTATTAATATGACCTGTTTACTGAGAACCCTACCACACCTCGTGTCACACACCTTTGAGTTGACTCCTGTCCCTTATTCCCTGTATTTCATTTGACAGGTAGGAAACTTAGAAACTCCCTCAGGCTACATCACAATGGGTTCTTCTCCATGTCTCCTCCCTTTCACATACAGATGTAGAATCTTAATTTGAGCCAGTTTGCTACAGCAGGATAATAATCAGTCAGTACCAGGAAATGTGAATTATTATGTGGATTATAGTTAATGGACATTTTATGGGGTTGATACATTTTTCGTAAGGAAAAATCAAGCCTGACATTTTAAAGTGGAAATTACAAACTTTAGAAGCCTTTTTAAATTCTCAGCAACAAAAGAGTGGTCAAATCCAGAGCCTACATCTGTACACTGCCCTGTAAGCACAGGGAAAGTAAGAAGCATGGCATCTGTCCAGGTGTTTCCTATCAGTGCAGAATCAGATGAAGGAAATTAGACAAGGAGAAAAGGCCTCAGAACATGGAGATGAGCGTCTCCAGTCCACACTATTGAGATGCCTTACCTCACCTGAACCTCTGTATCAATAACAGTGTTACTCTTCTGGTTCATGTTGTAACAAGGCAGCACCTCTCTGTGCGTGTGTGTGCGTGAATGTGTGTGTGCGTGAATGTGTGCGTGCGCGTGTTGTCTTTGTGTATGTTCAGACTTGAAAGAGAAGAGAGGCTTGTACAATCAGTCCTGAAGCTCAAGCAGGCTTGGCTCACTTTTTGAGAGAACACTAATGTGTGTGTGCTTGCTTACGTGTGTGTGTGTGTGTTAGTGTACGAGGGGGGGGTGTCATGTTTTTGTATCCTTCCATCACCTCGAAAAGAGGAGATTCTCCAGAACTCATTCTGATCCCTCCCTCCCTCCCTCCCTCCCTCCCTCCCTCCCTCCCTCCCTCCCTCCCTCCCTCCCTCCCTCCCTCCCTCCCTCCCTCCCTCCCTCCCTCCCTCCCTCTCCAGGTGGCCAAGGTGGAGTATGTGAGGAGGCGTCCTAAACTAAAGGAGGTGCTGGTGCGGCTGGAGGAGCACCTTGAGTGTATCTGCACCTCCAAACGACACATCAAGGAACTCTACGATACAGACAATGGTAAATATCTTACTCTACTCTACTGCATACAGCGTGTGCGTCAGCTCCTGTCTGAGAGTGTCTCTCTACACTGATATAAACTGATAACAGTTGAGGAATTTAAATGCTTCTCCCTCAGGGTATTCCACTCCTTTTTTCATTCCACTTTTTTCTTTATAGATCCCCCTCTTCCCCCTCCTCCCCCTTCATTCACAGGACCCAGTAGGACCAAGGGTAAAGGAAGGAAACGTAAAAAGCTCAAAAACCTCAAAGAATTTCTCATACCTTTCTCGGGCATGTGGAAAAACATGAGTGTTTATTAGTGTCATTACGGTAGGCATTAGCACTACAGCCAATCAATGATCTGGGTTTCAACGCCAATCATGGCAATCGCCAATCAGAACCAGTATCAATCGAACAGGAAGAGGGGGTGAAATTAGGAAGTGGTTTTAATTGGTGACTGGTGCCTTGGCTGATTACATTGGGTATGGAGGTTGTATTTGGTGGTGAAAGATGGGGGTGCTAAAGATTCATTGTTTTAAGTGGTGAACATTTGACATTGGGGGGGGGGGGATGACTTCTATTGTCTGATTGGCTAAGCTAACGTTTGGTACCTATTTCTCTTCTCCCCTCAGGCGTAAGGTGAAGAAAGACGGATGGAAGAGAGAAGAGTGAAAGAGAGGAAGAGGGAAGAGAACATCTTTTCAACAGAAACGTTCATGTTTCTCAGACTGAGAACTTCAGCCATGTTGTGCGTCATGGCAACAAGAGAAGTGGGCAGAGGACAGAGAACATATTCTATATATGTTATATTCTATATCTTCCCACAAGACGAACCTTCAAAAATCAATCATTTTGATAACGTCAAAATATTGCCAGAATCGGGGATGATGTTTCTGGAAGATGCAAATAAGGACTTCGGTATTAGGAGTGGGTGTGGCTTCGATTTGATGATTGACAGGTGTCAAATAACGTGACTACGCCAACTGGGAGAAGAAGAGAGGTAGATGATTGGATACTGGAGGACTATAGGAGTTATAGTCTTTATATAAAGGACTTCTGACTACAAGACTTCTCCCATGTTTTTGGATTACGAAGCGGTTTGGAATCCTCCCAGTCATTTCGGATGCTTTTGGAATTTTCCATCGGATTCCGAGGACAGTGACTGGGATTATGTTTTGTATTACAAGATTCCAAGATGTGCTCTCCTTCTGGAACGGAAGGATGTCACCTACATGATGTATATCCTCTTATTTTTGTAGCCCTGGTTTTCTATTACTGACCGACTTCTTGATTAGTTTCTGGTATGTTATTCACATAAAGGAAGGTTTAAAACAACTGCTACATCAGTTACAAGTTACTAATAAACTATTTATAACGTGAATATGTTATAATGTCTTTAGTTTTCGCCTGTCAGTCAGAAAATATTGACTACCTGAGAGAGAGAAAAATAACCCCTTTAGGCAGATATTAACATGAACTTTATTGAGAGGGAGAGAGAGAGAGAGAGAGAGAGAGAGAGAGAGAGAGAGAGAGAGAGAGAGAGAGAGAGAGAGAGAGAGAGAGAGAGAGAGAGAGAGAAAACTTAGTCCATCTTAAGGGGTCACCTCTTATGACCCCTACTCAGACACTTTGAACATGAAACCCCTGTGAACTAGTAACTGAGAATATCTCTGCTCTCAGTCATACACACCTTCAATACAGAGAGGAAGGAGGTAGATATCAAGACCAACACACTGCTAATGCCAAAGCAACTCTCAGGTTATAGAGCCTGTATTCTAAAGCGTCTCAGAGGAAGAGTGCTGATCTAGGATCAGGTTCCACCTGTCCATTGTAATATTATTCATTATGATCTAACAGGCTACCCTGATCCTAGATCAGCAATCTTTTCTGAGACACTTTGTCAATACAGGCCCAGGTAACGGTTTTACTAAGAACACTTAATAAATGAATAAGATAATGTTATTATTGTACTCTCTCAGTAAGGGATAAGAAACTGTGTTTAGGAAAATAGTAAAAAGTCAATGTTGTTGAAAATGATATTCTATTACGCTATTATTATTCTGTAACTTTTCAAAGAAGCCCAGAAGCTGACTTAGTTTCAACATATAAATCACTTCAAAGTTCTCACAGAAAGGAAATAACTTTGATAATACAGTATTCGTGTAAAACGTGCAGTTTTTACATCTTACTCAGTGATACCTTAGTTGAGTTGGTAATATGGCGTCTCTTTAGTTCCCACAATCCACCAGTGTTATAAGACGCCATGGACGGACAGTACCGGCTCCATTGGTTTAGCAAGACTTTTATTTAGTGAATAAACCAGTGAAATAGAGGAGGGATTGTGTGCCTTTGGGGTTTCTCAAAATGATATTCACCCTCTCTGCCAAACCATAAACTGCTCACCCATAATCCTTTTCCAAACCCAAACTACAGCCCAAAATGCAACCCTCGGAGCCAGAAGCCTTTCTCTCGCTCTGTCTCTGTGTTATTATGATGTTACAGTCTATGGTGGCGGTTACACGGTACTCACTCCCAGTCAAACTCCCCTTCACATTTCCTAATGTCAAAAGATAATCATGACATAGCATAAAAATGCTACGATTTAATGAGTGTCACAGTGGACTATATTCATAACAAACAAAGAACAAAACTAATGTTTGTCGGGTTGTGGTGTGGTTTTAAAAGGAGGCGACACAAACACAGACAGACTTCATATTAGTTTGAGGTTGGGTTACATAACCAAATGTTGCCAGGGTATTTCTCTTGGATCGGTTGATGTAAACGCTTACTGAAGACGTTTGCCAATATTCGAAACAGACTGACTGACACGCGCACACACGCGCACGCACACACGCGCACGCGCGCACACACACACACACACACACACACACACACACACACACACACACACACACCAGGCTTTTGGACTGGAGTGCCCACTCACTGATCGCTGCAATACATACACTTCCTAATTGAGTGAGTTATACAGTACTGCAGGACAAAGGGGACACTGTGTCTGGTGTGTGTGTGTGTGTGTGTGTGTGTGTGTGTGTGTGTGTGTGTGTGTGTGTGTGTGTGTGTGTGTGTGTGTGTGTGTGTGTGTGTGTGTGTGTGTGTGTGTGTGTGTGTGTGTGTGTGTGTGTGTGTGTGTGTGTGTGTGTGCTGGTGTGTGTGTGTGTGTGTGTGTGTGTGTGTGTGTGTGTGTGTGTGTGTGTGTGTGTGTGTGTGTGTGTGTCTGGTGTGTAGGAGAAAAGCCCTTGTGCTTTCATTCTACATTATTTTACAAATCTACCATACCGGTTAGAGTCTGAGGGAGAGATTTGAACATACTGTACACATGCTATGGTTGTCCAGCTTTTACCATGAGAGAAAGAGGGACAGAAAGAGGGAGAGAGAGGGATAGAAAATGAGAGAGGTAGAGAGAGAGAGAGCAATGGAGTAGGAGAGGGATAGGAAGAGAGAGAGATCAAATCTAACCTTAAAATGTCCCTCTCTCTTTCCTTCCATTCAAATAAAATCCAATTGTATTTGTCACATGCTTTGTAAACAACAGGTGTAGACTAACAATGAAATGCCATGTCCCAACAACGCAGAGAGAACAAAATATGGAATATTAGAAATATAGTAACATGACACATTGAGTAACGATAACTTGGCTAACAGGGTACCAGTACCGAGTCCATGTGCAGGGCTACGAGGTAATTGAGAAAGATATGGGTTAGGGTTTGGCCGGGGTAGGCCGTCATTGTAAATAAGAATTTGTTCTTAACTGACTTGCCTAGTTAAATAAAGGTAAAATTTTAAAAAAAGTTTTAAAAAGTATATTTAACTACAGTAACTATTTAGCAGTCTTATGGCTTTGGGTAGAAGCTGTTCAGGGTCCTGTTGGTTCCAGACTTGGTGCATCGGTTCTGCTTTCCATACGGTAGGAGAGGGAACAGTCTATGACTTTGGTGGCTGGAGTCTTTGACAATTTTTAAGGCCTTCCTCTGACACCGCCTGGTATAGAGGTCCTGGATGACATGGAGCTCGGCCCCAGTGATGGACCCTCTGTAGCGCCTTGCGGTCGGATGCCAAGAGGTTGTCATAGAAAGCCGTGATGCAGCCAGTCAAGGTGCTCTCAATGGTGCAGCTGTAGGACTTTCTGAGGATTTGAGGATCATGGCAAATCTTTTCAGCCCCCTGAGGGGGAAGAGGCGTAGTTGTGCCCTCTTCACGACTGTGTTGGTTTGTGTGGACCATGTTAAGTTCTCAGTGATGTGGTCACAGAGGAACTTTAAGTTCTCGACCTGATCCACTACAGGCCCGTCGATGTGGATGGGGGCGTGCTCGGCTCTCTGTATCCTATAGTCCACCATCAGCTCCTTTGTCTTTCTGACATTGAGGGAGAGGTTGTTGTCCTGGTACCACACAGCCAGGTCTCTGACCTCCTCCCTATAGGCTGTCTCATCAGCTCCTCTGTCTTGCTGACATTGAGGGAGAGGTTGTTGACCTGGTACCACACAGCCAGGTCTCTGACCTCCTCCCTATAGGCTGTCTCATCGTTGTCGGTGATCAGGCCTACCACTGTTGTGTCGTCAGCAAACTTAATGATGGTGTTGGAGTTGTGTTTGGCCATGCGGTCGTGGGTGAACAGGGAGTACAGGAGGGGACTAAGCACGCACCCCTGAGGGGCCCCAGTGTTGAGGGTCAGCATGGCGGATGTGTTGTTGCCTACCCTTACCACCTGGGGGCGGCCCGTCAGGAAGTCCAGGATCCAGTTTCAGAGGGAGGTGTTTAGTCTCAGGATCCTTAGCTTATTGATGAGCTTAGAGGGCACTATGGTGTGGAATGCTGAGCTGTAGTCAATGAATAACATTCTCGCATAGGTGTTCCTTTTGTCCAGGTGGGAAACGGCAGTGTGGAGTGTAATAGAGATAGCGTCATCTGTGGATCTGTTGGGGCGTTATGCAAATTGGAGTGGGTCTAGGGTGTCTGGCATGATGGTGTTGATGAGAGCCATGACCAGCCTTTCAAAGCATTTCATGGCTACAGATGTGAGTGCTACAGGGCGATGGTCCTTGAGACAAGTTGCCTTGGCGTTCTTGGGCACAGGGACTATGGTGGTCTGCTTGAAACACGTAGGTATTACAGACTGGGTCAGGGAGAGGTTGAAATGTCAGTGAAGACACTTACCAGCTGGTCAGCGCATAGGGAGGATCGAGAGAGCGAGGGAGAGAGAGGGAAGAGAGACAGAGAGCGAGGGAGAGAGAGGGAAGAGAGACAGAGAGCGAGGGAGAGAGAGGGAAGAGAGACAGAGAGCGAGGGAGAGAGAGGGAAGAGAGACAGAGAGCGAGGGATAGAGAGGGAAGAGAGAGAGAGCGAGGGAGAGAGAGGGAAGAGAGACAGAGAGCGAGGGAGAGAGAGGGAAGAGAGACAGAGAGCGAGGGAGAGAGAGGGAAGAGGGAGGGAGAGTAAAAAGTGGATAAGATGTGGTGTGACCCAGATGTGGAATTAAGATTGTGAGTGAGGGAGGGAAAGTAGAGAGAGAAAGAAAGATAGAAAGAAAGAAAGAAAAATAAAGAAAAAGGAAGGAAGGAACGAAGGAAAGAAAGAGAGACAGATGGGGTTTAAGATTGTGTGTAAGAGGGTTTGAAAGGTGAGAGGAAGGGGATGGAATGAAAAAGAGGAGAGAAGGATGGAGAAAAAAAGAGGGAGAGCGGGGAAACCCCAGCTAAAGCCAGATTAACTCTCCGCTGGGTCTCTAGCTGAAATCTGAAAGGGTCAGGGTTCTACAGGCCATGTATGACCTGCTATAAGTCTCTGCCGCCAGACAACTGATCTAGGATCAGATTACCCTTAGCCCCAATCCTAACTGCAACCATTAGTGGCTGAGGACAGATCTGACCCCAGATCAACGGTTAGGAGAAAAAGTCAACCTCATATTATAAGCCGAGTAGCTACTGTTCTGGCTTTACTGTGGGGTTTCATCAGTGACTAAGCTAGATTGCTTAGTCAACTGCTGTAACAAGTCTGTGTACGCTACCGATTTGATTTGATTGTCCCATGTAATCCTGAACACTGTAGCCTGAATCCCAGCTCTATTTCAGTGATGACCTGAAATGAAGGTGTAACACAGAACATCTACAGGTAACTGCCTAAAAAATGGAAACACTTGAGTAAATTAGTTATACAAAGTATATTGAAAGCAGGTGCTTCCACACAGGTGTGGATCCTGAGTTAATGAAGCAATTAACATCCCATCATGCTCAGGGTCAGGTTTAAAAATGCTGGGCAGGCCATTATTTTGTGCATTATTTTGGCTACCATGCCTATGGCTCGAGTGGTCACTGAATGGTTTGATGAGCATGAAAATGCATCCAATTAAACACTTATGGGGGATTCTGGAGCGGTGCCTGAGGCAGCGTTTTCCACCCACATCAACAAAACACCAAATCATGGAATTTCTTGTGGAAGAATGGTGTCACATTCCTCCAATAGAGTTCTAGACTCTGGTAGAATCTATGCCAAGTTGCATAAATCTGTTCTGTCTCGTGGTGCCCAACGCCCTATTAAGCCACTTTATGTTGCCGTTTCCTTTATTTATACAGTGCTTTTTAAGTATGTGTAGGTGATCCCTACAAAAATTGAACCCAAGACCTTAGTATTTTTGGGGGGTTGTATCATTTGATTTACACAACATGCCTACTACTTTGAAGATGCAAAATATTTTTTATTGTGAAACAAACAAGAAATAAGACAAAAATACTAAAAACTTGAGCGTGCGTAACTATTCACCCCCCCAAAGTCAATACTTTGTAGAGCCACCTTTTGCAGCAATTACAGCTGCAAGTCTCTTGGGGTATGTCTCTATAAGCTTGGCACATCTAGCCACTGGGATTTTTGCCCATTCTTCAAGGCAAAACTGCTCCAGCTCCTTCAAGTTGGATGGGTTCCGCTGGTGTACAGCAATCTTTAAGTCATACCACAGATTCTCAATTCGATTGAGGTCTGGGCTTTGACTAGGCCATTCCAAGACATTTAAATGTTTCCCCTTAAACCACTTGGGTATTGCTTTAGCAGTATGCTTAGGTTCAGTGTCCTGCTGGAAGGTGAACCTCTGTCCCATTCTCAAATCTCTGGAAGACTGAAACAGGTTTCCCTCAAGAATCTCCCTGTATCCATCATTCCTTCAATTCTGACCAGTTTCCCAGTCCCTGCCGATGAAAAACATCCCCACAGCATGATGCTGCCACCACCATGCTTCACTGTGGGGATGGTGTTCTCGGGGTGATGAGAGGTGTTGGGTTTGCGCCAGACATAACATTTTCCTTGATGGCCAAAAAGCTACATTTTAGTCTCATCTGACCAGAGTACCTTCTTGCATATGTTTGGGGAGTCTCCCACATGCCTTTTGGCGAACACCAAACGTGTTTGCTTATTTTTTTCTTTAAGCAATGGGTTTTTCTAGCCACTCTTCTGTAAAGCCCAACTCTGTGGAGTGTACGGTTTAAAGTGGTCCTATGGACAGATACTCCAATCTCCGCTGTGGAGCTTTGCAGCTCCTTCAGGGTTATCTTTGGTCTCTTTGTTGCCTCTGATTAATGCCCTCCTGGTCCGTGAGTTTTGGTGGGTGGCCCTCTCTTGGCAGGTTTGTTGTGGTCCCATATTCTTTCCATTTTTTAATAATGGATTTAATGGTGCTCCGTGGGATGTTCAAAGTTTCAGATATTTTTTTATAACCCAACCCTGATCTGTACTTCTCCACAACTTTTACCCTGACCTGTTTGGAAAGCTCCTTGGTCTTCATGGTGCCGCTTCCTTAGTGGTGTTGCAGACTCAGGGGCCTTTCAGAACAGGTGTATATATACTGAGATCATGTGACAGATCATGTGACACTTAGATTGCACACAGGTGGACTTTATTTAACTAATTATGTGACTTCTGAAGGTAATTGGTTGCACCAGATCTTATTTAGGGGCTTCATAGCAAAGAGGGTGAAGACATATGCACGCACCACTTTTCATTTATTTTCATTTTTTTTCTTTTAAACAAGTATTTTTTTCCATTTCACTTCACCAATTTGGGCTACGTTGTGTATGTCCATTACATGAAATCCAAAGAAAAATCCATTCAAATGACAGGTTATAATGCAACAAAATAGGAAAAACGCCAAGGGGATGAATACTTTTGCAAGGCACGGTATAAAACAGTTTTCCTTAAAATATACTTTTTTAAAAGTTCTAATGTTGCTGTCCCCACTACAACAAAATAATACTGAAATACATTTCATTTTGTCCTTGAAACATTGAATTGAAATACAGTAGAATTCCATTCCTTCCTCTGCTCCTACTGGGGCGTGTCAATATGGCCAGCCTCTCATTGGTCAATACATAGCATCAGTACTTCAGGGTTTATATGCATCATTGGTTGTATGTTTTGTCTTTGTGTATCGACAGCCTCCATAGCCATGCACTGTCCAAATATGGCCTATGTCCAACTAATAGAAGGATATTTTATCGAGCCCAGGATCAGACGACGATAGAAATGGTGATATCATTACATCTAAGCATTAATACACGAGACAGAAATAGATAAAAATGTAAGATAATAAATAATGGAATCCAAACAAGTCATAACGGCGTCATTACAAAGTGCTTTAGGTGTTGATTCACATCCAGGAAATTGGAATGTTCTGAAAACATGTTCTGGAATCACAGCTTCCATTTATATTACAAAGAAAACACTTAGCTTTTCAATCTGCAAGACCATGGGACAAGACCATGACCAAAGAAGCCATAATACCACAAGACCAACACATCAAGACCACATGACCACATGACCACATCACCACATCACCACAACATCATGAATTGAGCAAACAATATCACTTACAGCACCCTGTTCTGTCTTAACCAATCAAAAGAAGCTGTTGTCCACTACCTCAGTGACTCAGCCCTTAGGGTCAGGGTAAAGGTCAGGGTTGAGTGTTAGGGATGTCAACTTGGGTTGAGAGGGGGAGTGAAGGAAGGAGAGAGAGAGACATCCCCCCCATGCCCCCAATATCATGACATGAGAGCAACAGGTTTTCATAGTGTCTTCTCCCCTCTCTCTCCTCTCTCAGATTCCCCTCTCCTCTCCTCTCTCAGATTCTCCTCTCCTCTCTCAGATTCTCATCTCCTTTCCTCTCTTCTGCTCTCTTCTCTCCCCTCTCTTCTCTGTGCTCTCCCCTCTCCCCTTCTCTCCTCATCTCCTCCCCTCTCCTCTTCTCTCCTCATCTCCTCCCCTCTCCTCTTCTCTCCTCTCCTCTTCTCTCCTCTCCTCCCCTCTCCTCTTCTCTCCTCTCCTCCCTCCCTACCCTCTCTCCTCTCCTCCCCTCTCTCTACCATGATTAAAAGTAAACAGGTCTTCTCCCCGTGTATCATACTGTGGTTCTTTATGTCTGATCATCTTACCAGATAAACACATCTACCTCCCACTGCCGGGTGATTCCCACTCACTCTCTCAATGTTCCCACCACCAGACACACCACTGGAATACCGCAGTATGTAACAGAAAGTGAATGGATGCTGCAGTATTATCAGAGACGGAAGAGGAAGCGGGATATCTCACTTGCTCCTTGTTTCTGATTCATGTACATTCAATGAACTAAGCAGACCAGACCCAGCTGCTAATGCATTGGTGCCTATGGGAGAGCCATCCCTTAAGCAGACCGGAACTGTGACCATTTCTTTCTATGTTAAACAGCCTCCGTGAGACATCTTCATTTATCTACTTATTTATCTATCTTTGGTAATATGCCTCATCCTAACCCACCATAACAAATCAACTCATCCTCTTTTGTTTACTCATTTCCTGTGTTTGCGTCTCTTCTTCTCCTTCTTCCTGCCTGGAGGGCCATGGTGAATAAATTGACTATATCCCATAAAGGATGTTTACCATTGGAAGAAATGGTCACAGTTCCATTCTACTTAAGGGATGGTTCTCCCATAGGCACCAGTTGTCATAGCAACTGGGTCTGGTCTACTTAGCTCATTGACTGTATATGAACCAGAAAAAAGAAGCCTATGAAATGTCTCGCTTCGTCTCTGGGCCAAAGGCAGGGAGACTCTATAAGGACACTGCTGACCTTCAAAACCACTAATCAAAATCTAAACTTGACCTTAACCAAACCTTTAACCCTTAACCCTGACCCTAACCCTAACCTTAAAGATGCAAATTCGTAACATATTGTATGAATTGGAAATCGTAATGTACAGACCAAAAGTATGTGGACATCTGCCCGTTAAACATCTCATTCCAAAATCATGGGCATTGATATGGAGTTGGTCGCCCCTTTGCTGCTATAACAGCCTCCACTCTTCTGGGAAGACTTCCACTAGATGCTGGAACATTGCTTTGGGGACTTGCTTCCATTCAGCCACAAGAGTTTTAGTGAGGTTGGGCACTGATGTTGGGTGATTAGGCCTGGCTTGCAGTCGGCCCAAATTCATCCCAAAGGTTTTCAATGGGGTTGAGGTCAGGGCTCTGTGCAGGACAGTCAAGTTCTTCCACACCGATCTCAACAAACCATTTCTGTATGGACCTCGCTTTGTGCACGGGGGCATAGTTATGCTGAAACAGGAAAGTGCCTTCCGCAAACTGTTGCCACAAAGTTGGAAGCACATAATCATCTAGAATGTCATTGTATGCTGTAGCGTTCCCTTCACTGCAACTAAGGGGCCTAGACCGAACCATGAAAAACAGTCCCAGACCATTATTTCTTCTCCACCAAACTTTACAGTAGGAACTATGCATTCGTGCAGGTAGTGTTCTCCTGGCATCCGCCAAACCCAGATTCGTCCGCCGGACTGCCAGATGGTGTTCTCACTCCAATGGCAGCGAGCTTTACACAACTCCAGCTGGCGCTTGGCATTGCGCATGGTGATCTTAGACTTGTGTTTAAGCTTACTCCAAGACACAATAGGAAGCAGCAGGGTTTGGGCCTGGAGAAAGATGGGTAGTGGGGAGTGAGAGAAGAGGAGAGGAGGGTGGAGGAGGTGGAGGAGGTGGATGAGAGGAGGAGGGGTTGTTCAAAGAGTCACAGAAGGACCCTCAGGGGAATTGCTGCTTGATCGCTATCAAATGAACCCCCCCCCCCTCACTCCTCCCCAACCCAACCCCCATTACCCTTACCCACCTCTACCCCACTCTCCCTCCCTGATTACTATTATTCAGCGTCCTTAAAGCTTTTAAAGCCCTTTAACCTCCTGACTGCCCCCCCCACACTATAAGAAGCCTTCCTGCTGTCATCTATAGTCACACTGTCACACTGTCACACACACACACACACACACACACACACACACACACACACACACACACACACACACACACACACACACACACACACACACACACACACACACACACACACACCACCCCCTTCAAACTTCTACACCTCATCACGGTCTCCATCAGTCCATCATCACAAAAATCATTGTCTTTAGTTGTCCCAGTGAAGAGTGTGAAAATACCCTGCCAGTGAGTTTGTTTTAGACAGACAAAGAGAGACGTGTTTAGTCAGTGTGAATGGGAGTCAACAGGGAGACAAGGTAGAGAATAGGAGTCTCCGTCTGTAGGTCGCTAAGTGCTTTGTGATTGACTCTGCGTGTCGGCTCCGGTCACTCAAACAGCTGGGGGTTGGAGTGTGTGTGTGTGTGTGTGTGTGTGTGTGTGTGTGTGTGTGTGTGTGTGTGTGTGTGTGTGTGTGTGTGTGTGTGTGTGTGTGTGTGTGTGTGTGTGTGTGTGTGTGTGTGTGTGTGTGTGTGTGCGTGTGTGTGTAACACTGAATTACTTAACATTACATAACACGACCTAACATTCTCAGTTATACCAGTCCAGCCAGTTCTCACATCTCCAGCTTCCTCTCTAAACTATTTGCTGCTGCTGCCTGTGTTGCAGATTGAGTGGTTCAGCGTGTGTGAGAGGGACAGTAAGCAAAGTCTATTAACAGTTATTGTAGTCGTTAACGGTCCAGTTTACTCTGTTCTCTGGCTCTAATCCTCGATGGTGCATTTTCATTATCTTCAAACGCCATTAAGAGCCAGTGTCTGTCCCAAATGGCAACCTATTCCCTGTATAGCGCACTACTTTAGACCGGTGCACGTAGGGCCATTTGGGACGCAAGCAGTCTGAGTTCTGCTAACTCCTAGCTAATACCACCATTAGGAAAGTCCATGTTAAACCCATATACTTTTCAACTATAATGAACGTTTACTGCAGATCATAAAGAGTACATACTATATGTAGGAACTTCATTTGACCAGTATTGTCGCAGCAAAATAATCGTGCAGCAAGAGGATTTTAACGTTTAGTCCATGACGTTGCTTGATCGGTGGTTAGGGTTTTATCTGGCCAGAAAAAAAGGTTAGATGAGAAGTGCAATGATGTTAGTGTGGGTTTTCAGTGAATTTATGTAAATCATGAAGCTCATCTGCATTTCCTGTGTTGCAGGAGAATTCTCAGCAAGGAAAGAGTGATCAAATTAAGATCCTACATCTGTACATTGAATAGCTTATATTGTCAAATTTAAACATGGGGATGGACCCCCCACATAAAATATGAATGGGTCCAACAAACCCATTTCCATTTGTAATGAAGGGAAGGGATTAGAAGAACAGCGGTTGGAGCGTGGGAGGGGAATCAGGTCAGTCTGTCACTCAGTACCATGCTGCACGGTGACATGATACTGCATGATAGAGAGAACGTAAGAGGGAGGAGAAGAACAAGAGGAAAGAGGATGGGAGGTGAATAAAGCATTTGCATTTGAATGTTTGTCATTATTGTGAACGTCAACGTCATCAAGCCTAGTAAAGGATGCTACATTCTATCACCAACAACTGATTACAAAGTCATCAAGCCTAGTAAAGGATGCTACATTCTATCACCAACAACTGATTACAATGTCATCAAGCCTAGTAAAGGATGCTACATTCTATCACCAACAACTGATTACAACGTCATCAAGTCTAGTAAAGGATGCTACATTCTATCACCAACAACTGATTACAACGTCATCAAGCCTAGTAAAGGATGCTACATTCTATCACCAACAACTGATTACAACGTCATCAAGCCTAGTAAAGGATGCTACATTCTATCACCAACAACTGATTACAACGTCATCAAGCCTAGTAAAGGATGCTACATTCTATCACCAACAACTGATTACAACGTCATCAAGCCTAGTAAAGGATGCTACATTCTATCACCAACAACTGATTACAACGTCATCAAGCCTAGTAAAGGATGCTACATTCTATCACCAACAACTGATTACAACGTCATCAAGCCTAGTAAAGGATGCTACATTCTATCACCAACAACTGATTACAACGTCATCAAGCCTAGTAAAGGATGCTACATTCTATCACCAACAACTGATTACAACGTCATCAAGTCTAGTAAAGGATGCTACATTCTATCACCAACAACTGATTACAACGTCATCAAGCCTAGTAAAGGATGCTACATTCTATCACCAACAACTGATTACAACGTCATCAAGCCTAGTAAAGGATGCTACATTCTAACACCAACAACTGATTACAACGTCATCAAGCCTAGTAAAGGATGCTACATTCTATCACCAACAACTGATTACAAAGTCATCAAGCCTAGTAAAGGATGCTACATTCTATCACCAACTACTGATTACAACGTCATCAAGCCTAGTAAAGGATGCTACATTCTAACACCAACAACTGATTACAACGTCCTCAAGCCTAGTAAAGGATGCTACATTCTATCACCAACAACTGATTACAATGTCCTCAAAGGCAGCGTTCTTTCCTGTTTTGCACTTAAAGATAAAGATGTTTTATTGTCACATACACCATGACATGTTGTTTTACAGGATCAGCCACAGTAGTCCAGCACCTATGGCGCAAATTAGGGTTAAGTGCCTTGCTCAAGGGCACATCGACAGATTTTTCACCTTGTCAGCTTGAGTATTCGAACCAGCGACCTTTCAGTGACCGGCCCAACGCTCTAACCGCTAGGCTACTTGCTGGTAGACTACCTGCTACCTTTCACTTGTAGAATTATATGAGTTATGAAGCTCTCTGAGAAGATAATTCAACTGGTGTTCCAACATGGCAGAGAAAGAGCCTTCAATGGGCTGAAAGAGGAAAAGGGGAAGAGAGGAAGAGAGGAGAAGAGGAGGGGAGGGCTAGAGATGAATAGGGCACTGGGCCAAGAGTTTGTATCACCCCGTTGAGTTATAGAGCACAGAGAGATTATGGTCCTTGAATGAGTGGACAAACAGAACAACCCTATTCACCTAACCCTATTCACCTAACCCTATTCACCTAACCCAATTCACCTAACCCTATTCACCTAACCCTATTCACCTAACCCTATTCACCTAACCCTATTCACCTAACCCAATTCACCTAACCCAATTCACCTAACCCTATTCACCTAACCCTATTCACCTAACCCTATTCACCTAACCCTATTCACCTAACCCTATTCACCTAACCCTATTCACCTAACCCAATTCACCTAACCCTATTCACATAACCCAATTCACCTAACCCTATTCACCTTACCCTATTCACCTAACCCTATTCACCTAACCCTATTCACCTAACCCTATTCACCTAACCCAATTCACCTAACCCTATTCACCTAACCCTATTCACCTAACCCTATTCACCTAACCCAATTCACCTAACCCAATTCACCTAACCCAATTCACCTAACCCAATTCACCTAACCCTATTCACCTAACCCTATTCACCTAACCCTATTCACCTAACCCTATTCACATAACCCTATTCACATAACCCTATTTACCTAACCCTATTCACCTAACCCAATTCACGTAACCCAATTCACCTAACCCTATTCACCTAACCCTATTCACCTAACCCTATTCACCTAACCCTATTCACCTTACCCAATTCACCTAACCCTATTCACCTAACCCTATTCACCTAACCCAATTCACCTAACCCTATTCACCTAACCCAATTCACCTAACCCTATTTACCTAACCCTATTCACCTAACCTTATTCACCTAACCCAATTCACCTAACCCTATTCACCTAACCCAATTCACCTAACCCTATTCACATAACCCTATTCACCTAACCCAATTCACCTAACCCTATTCACCTAACCCTATTCACCTTACCCAATTCACCTAACCCAATTCACCTAACCCTATTCACCTAACCCTATTCACCTAACCCTATTCACCTAACCCTATTCACCTAACCCTATTCACCTAACCCTATTCACCTTACCCAATTCACCTAACCCAATTCACCTAACCCTATTCACCTAACCCTATTCACCTAACCCAATTCACCTAACCCAATTCACCTAACCCAATTCACCTAACCCTATTCACCTAACCCTATTCACCTAACCCTATTCACCTAACCCTATTCACCTAACCCTATTCACCTAACCCTATTCACCTTACCCAATTCACCTAACCCAATTCACCTAACCCAATTCACCTAACCCTATTCACCTAACCCTATTCACCTAACCCAATTCACCTAACCCTATTCACCTAACCCAATTCACCTAACCCAATTCACCTAACCCTATTCACCTAACCCTATTCACCTAACCCAATTCACCTAACCCAATTCACCTAACCCTATTCACCTAACCCTATTCACATAACCCAATTCATCTAACCCAATTCACCTAACCCAATTCACCTAACCCTATTCACCTAACCCTATTCACCTAACCCTATTCACCTAACCCAATTCACCTAACCCAATTCACCTAACCCTATTCACCTAACCCTATTCACCTAACCCAATTCACCTAACCCTATTCACCTAACCCAATTCACCTAACCCTATTCACCTAACCCTATTCACCTAACCCAATTCACCTAACCCAATTCACCTAACCCAATTCACCTAACCCTATTCACCTAACCCTATTCACCTAACCCAATTCACCTAACCCTATTCACCTAACCCAATTCACCTAACCCAATTCACCTAACCCTATTCACCTAACCCAATTCACCTAACCCTATTCACCTAACCCTATTCACCTAACCCTATTCACCTAACCCTATTCACCTAACCCAATTCACCTAACCCAATTCACCTAACCCTATTCACCTAACCCAATTCACCTAACCCAATTCACCTAACCCAATTCACCTAACCCAATTCACTTAACCCAATTCACCTAACCCTATTCACCTAACCCTATTCACCTAACCCTATTCACCTAACCCTATTCACCTAACCCTATTCACCTAACCCAATTCACGTAACCCTGTTCACTTAACCCTATTCACCTAACCCTATTCACCTAACCCTATTCACCTAACCCAATTCACCTAACCCTATTCACCTAACCCTATTCACCTAACCCAATTCACCTAACCCTATTCACCTAACCCTATTCACCTAACCCAATTCACCTAACCCAATTCACCTAACCCTATTCACCTAACCCTATTCACCTAACCCAATTCACCTAACCCATATTCACCTAACCCAATTCACCTAACCCAATTCACCTAACCCTTCACCTAACCCTATTCACCTAACCCTATTCACCTAACCCAATTCACCTAACCCAATTCACCTAACCCTATTCACCTAACCCTATTCACATAACCCAATTCATCTAACCCAATTCACCTAACCCAATTCACCTAACCCTATTCACCTAACCCTATTCACCTAACCCTCTTCACCTAACCCAATTCACCTAACCCAATTCACCTAACCCTATTCACCTAACCCTATTCACCTAACCCTATTCACCTAACCCAATTCACCTAACCCAATTCACCTAACCCTATTCACCTAACCCTATTCACCTAACCCAATTCACCTAACCCTATTCACCTAACCCAATTCACCTAACCCTATTCACCTAACCCTATTCACATAACCCAATTCATCTAACCCAATTCACCTAACCCTATTCACGTAACCCTATTCACCTAACCCAATTCACGTAACCCAATTCACCTAACCCAATTCACCTAACCCTATTCACCTAACCCAATTCACCTAACCTGCTAGGTAAATTCACCAAATCTTTGTCGTTTTAGTTCTCCTAACATTTGTCGTTTTAGTTCTCCTAACATTTGTCGTTAGTTCTCTTAACCGCGAACATAAATTCTCCCCATAATTCTCCTTTGTTGTTACTGTGCAACAAGCGACCTGGTCTCAGATAAAGATGTGCAATACTATACATCCTCCAAGACGTAGGATAAATTACAACATCCAATTCGTATGCTATTGTACGACTGGGTAAGACGTATGATACTATACGTCCTCTAAATCGTACGATTTGGTATGACTGCTATTCCATTCATAATGTAACCTAACATATCATACTAAATGGAGTGTCACAGATTTACCTACAGCATAATACAAATTGCCCTGAGACCCCATTGGACATGCAAGGTTGAAGATCATTAGACTGAGGATCATGGTCAAACACACCCATACACATTCACAAGCATAGACACACACACACACTCACAAACACTGGTCTGGTAGCATGCATTCTTTTAGGCACTACATGTGTATTGAATTCTATTACTCAGTCACTACAAACACTTCTAATTCATCATTCCTCCGTGAACACTTTCAGAAATGCAAACGTGAGAAAAAAAGACTGCATCCAACTGCTGCATCCAGCTACATGCTTTCCATTTCCTGTCAAGAGATATTTGTTGATGTTGTAAATAGAACAGGAGTTAACTAGGCCTATCTCAGCCTACATCTGCCGGTCTGGACACCAAAGTGCCCGTCTGAATGCTGAGGCTGGTGATCATGCTTCATTGAAGTCCTCACAAAGGAAGGTTGAGTTAAAAGTCAAAGCCGCGCAGCGACCCATCAAACAGACCCACAGTCCTCTGCTCTATACCGCCCATAAACCATCTTCCTCTGACAACACAGAGGACAAAAGAGAAGGCAGGTGAAAAAGAGAAAGACTCACGATAAACATCTATACATCCTCCTCTTCTCTTTGTCCTCCTCCATCTCCCTGACTTGAAAAGAAAGAGAAAAAGGATGGAGAAAGTAGAGATAGAATCTTAAGAGCACAACCTTGAAAGAGCAGGATCTTGTCAATGTGGATTCAAGTCCATTTCTTGCATACCTCAGATAATGTGTTGCTATTTATGACTATTTCATAGTATTGATACAGTGAATCACATACCAATGCAAAAGAGGCAGGGCCTCAGTTTAAACATACAGTTAATAGGAAAGAAGATGAATTGATATAAAGGTACTGCCCATTCATTCATCCACTTCCACATCGAGGCTCTTCTCTTAACCTCTGACCTTTAACTGGCGACACCTGACCTTTGGCTTTGTCCACCAGTCAGGTGCCAGCTTGCCCTCCGTACAGAGACGAGATTCCACCGAGGCGCTTTCACACATGGGGGGCGAGCGAGAGGGGAGAGAGGAGGGAGGAAGGGGGAAGGGGCATCATACCTCAACAAAGAGAAGGGACACCAATCACTGCCCTGTCAGCCCCCCCCCCCCCCCACACACACACAAAAGCTTGCAGGCATACAAGCTAACAGCCTCCTCTCCTCTGTGCCCTGCAGGCTCTCTCTCTCTCTCTTTCTCTCTCTTTCTTTCTCTCTCTCTCTCTCTCTCTCTTTCTTTCTTTCTTTCTCGCTTCCTCTCTCTCTCTCTCTCTGTCCACCTCTCTATGTCTCTCTCTCCTCCTCTATGTCTCTCTCTCCTCCTCTCTGTCTCTCTCTCTCTTCTCTCTCCCTCCACTCTCTCTCTCTTCTCTCTCCCTCCCTCCTCTCTCTCTCTCCGTCCCTCCCCTCTCTCTATCTCGCTCTCTCTCTCACTCACTCTCTCTCCACCTCTCTCTCTCCTCCTCTCATTCTCCCTCCTCCTCTCTCCTCTCCTCTCCCTGTCCTAAAGCCCATACAGCCCTCAGGCTTTCCTACAGTTCTGATGTCTCTGTGTCTTAATCTCCATAGGCTTATTAGGGAGACATGAAAGACACTACAGCTCCACACACACACTCACACACACACAGCTTAGAGGAGACATGAAAGAGAGACACTTTGCTCTTCACTTCACTTCTGTCCTGCTGTTTGATCCCGTATACTGAGCTCCAAAATCCTCTTCATCGACAGGAGGGGGGAGAAAGGGGGAGGAGAAGGGATGGGGGGGGGGGGTAGGAAGGAGAAAGGAGGGGAGAAAGGGGGATGGGGGGAGTAGGGAGGAGAAGGGGGAAGGAGGGGGGAGAAAGGGGGAGGAGAAAGGGGGATGAGGGGGGAGTAGGGAGGAGAAGGAGGGAGGACGGGGGAGAAAGGGGGAGAACAAAATAAAAGACGTAGGAACAAAGGGAAGAGAGTAGCTTGGCCAATATGAAAGTCTGATGCCAAAGTTGAGGTAACTTGACTTGGCTCCTGGTTTAATGTTGTTTTGAATCGGTGATGAGAGAAGAAGGGATAAATGAAAGTAGAGAGAGAATGAAAGGGAGCGAGAAATACAGAAATACCATATACAGAGAGAGAGAGAGAGAGAGAGAGAGAGAGAGAGAGAGAGAGAGAGAGAGAGAGAGAGAGAGAGAGAGAGAGAGAGAGAGAGAGAGAGAGAGAGAGAGAGAGAGAGAGAGAGAGAGAGAGAGAGAGAGAGAGAGAGAGAGAGAGAGAGAGAGAGAGAGAGAGAGCGCAAAGGACAGATAGATAGATAGATAGATAGATAGATAGATAGATAGATAGATAGATAGATAGATAGATAGATAGTGAAAGAGTTAGAGAGTTAGAGTGAGAGAGAGAAACAGGGAGAAATGTAGAGATATGCCTGATATTGAAACCATGTGGCCATGTGAAAAGGAAGAAGTCATCATTTAGGGTAAAGTTCCAGTGCAATATCCAAGAACATATAGGATCTCTGTTGTTCTACGTACAGTATACAGTATACATGTACCTACAGCACCACTGGAAGAAGGGATGAAAGAAAAACAGGACGAGAAGATGAATGAGAGGGGAGGACAGGAGCGGAAAGATATCCCATTGTTTTGATATCTCTGTCTGATGCGTGTCTGAAATTCTTTGGCAATAGCAAATCATCATCCTGCCAATACAGTAAAGGGATTTCTGATGAAAGAGGGAAGAACAGACGAACAAAGAAACCGAGAAGAGGAGGAAATGGAGGCAGCAGATATGGGGCTTCAGTTATTGGACCCCTCAGGTGTGTGCATGTGTGCCTGCATGAGTTCCTGTTTGTGTGTGTGTGTGTGTGTGTGTGTGTGTGTGTGTGTGTGTGTGTGTGTGTGTGTGTGTGTGTGTGTGTGTGTGTGTGTGTGTGTGTGTGTGTGTGTGTGTGTGTGTGTGTGTGTGTGTGTGTGTGTGTGTGTGTGTGTGTGTGTGTGTGTGTGTGTGTGTGTGTGTGTGTGTGTGTGAGAGAGAGAGAGAGAGAGAGAGAGATCAAGAGAGAAAACCGCACGAGAATGAAAAGAGAAAGGAGTCCTGTTCATATCATAAAGACAGTTCAATTTATGACTGGATTTGATGGGATTTCCAGTGGTCTGTGTGACTGGGGCTGATCGGGGGTTATGGTAAAGCTATACTATAGCTGTTGTGCAATGCCTTGATGTCCCGTCATGCACACTGTCCACTGCATGCCGTGCCTGGACCTAAGCTCTGGCCAGATGTTGTTTTGGGATCTAAGCCATCAATACTCTCCATCCTCCGTCCTCCTCCTCCGTCCTCCTCTTCCATCTTCCTCCTCCGTCCTCCTCCTCCGTCCTCCTCTTCCATCCTCCTTCTCCGTCCTCCTCTTCCATCCCCCTCCTCCGTCCTACGTCCTCCTCCTCCGTCCTCCTCTTCCATCCATCTTCATCCCTTCTTTCTCATCTTCTTCACTGAAGTTCAGGGGAGCCCAACGTGCTTTATCAGTAATCCCATATCTCTGCCATTCTATGGCATTACCAAGTAATCAAGTTGTGTATACTGTATGTTGGAAGGGGAGGAGAAGGAGGTTATGTTGTGTGTATAAATATTTACTACACATTTCAGATATGTTGTAGGCTATCTGATCAGGCATTAGGAGCAAATCAAAGTCCTGATTGGTTAAAACCACTTCCTGTACCACAGTGAGTCATCAGCATTATCAAGATGGATCCACTCTACTCAGACAGGGGTCAACGACTACCACCCTCTGTAATTTGTACACAGTCTGCGCTCCCACAGTGTATGTGCGTGTGTGTGTGTTAGTGTGTGTCTAATTTGTAAAAGCAGACCTCTTCCACAGGCCTAACCACCATGCAGTTCCCAGGAAGTTCCTTCCTATCTCTCCATCTCCTCCAGACCAAAGGCCCTGCTTGGCATCCCTCCACTCCAGACCAAAGGCCTGGGTGAAGCCTGGGGCTCATGGCACTCTGGGATCCCAGCCCCTCACCTCTCGGCCCAGCCCATCCCTTTGACCTTCCCCCTGGGGTGGTTGTTAAGCAATGTGGCCTCCAGCTACGGGTCAGGTCTTCACCTCCTCCTGCTCCTCCTCTTTTAACCTCCACCTCTCTTTTCTCTATCTCTTCTCCCATGAGACCACCAACGCTTTCAGCTCGTTTCTTTAGCCTCGGGAAGGTTTTTAAGGGCAGGTCGGCCAATGTCTTCTGTCTCTCTCTCTCTCTCGTCGAGCACTTCACATACCAAGTGTAGACATAAGCCATTAGAGATGTTTGTCTTGTCTCTCAGGTTGAGAGAGAGGTGAAAAGTGTGGAGAGGAGGGAGGGCCAGGGAGGGGGGTAGAACTGCAGAAAACACAGGCCGTGGCAGGATGTTAGGCTAGGTGAAGAGTTTTGTCAACAGGACAAGCTGTAGTAGCATAGACATGTCATTCTTCTTTTTGAGTCCACTTGTCTTGTTCCTTGTAGCTAGCCTCTCTCTGCTTGTCTCGGACAATGGTAACAGTTGTTATATGTTACAACTTGGCGTGGCGACCTCAAAGGGTTGTAGTGACAGATGGGCTATCTGTGTTTAGGCTGAGCATAGTCCATTTCCTCGGATGCTAAAGATGAAAAGTGGAAGCGAGTGACAAAGGGAGTGAAGAAGAGGAGGGATGTGGGGAAAATCTTTCAACAGTATCCCGCCATCTCCTTCCCTCTCCTTCCTTCTCCTTCCCTCCATTGCTATCCTCCTCTCCATCTCTACTATTAAGCCCCTAAAACTCTGACGTCTTGTGGCTGATCACTTAAACATGTGAGTCAGGCCTGGTCTCTTTTTAGAATCAGAGTCAAATGTTTTGTGGTTTGCCAAAGGGTTTCCACCAGGGAACATATTCACATTACAGTGATAAAAATCCACAAATCCGGAGCCTTGATAAGTAAAGTAGCTCCGCGGATATGGTTCCCCCACAGCTATTAAAATCAGCAGAGGCAGTGTGTGTGTGTGTGTGTGTGTGTGTGTGTGTGTGTGTGTGTGTGTGTGTGTGTGTGTGTGTGTGTGTGTGTGTGTGTGTGTGTGTGTGTGTGTGTGTGTGTGTGTGTGTGTGTGTGTGTGTGTGTGTGTGTGTGTGTGTGCTAAAGGGGAACCAGACAAGGACCCAGGAGAGACCCAAAGCTGACCACCCACTCACAAATAACCCAGAAATGGTGTTCTCAAGAACTGGCATTGCAAAAAAGAAAAATGTTGGCTAACATTCCCATTCATTCCCAGTCAATTGGTCTGTTCTGCTCATAATACCCGGAACACACAGTACAGACAGACAGTACCTGGGCTCAATGAGCTGACTCTGTCTGGAGCTAGTTTGGAAAACTCTCCTCGGGATATGCAACATGGTCATCCAACGTGCTGTTATGAAAAAATATAACTGATATCATCCCTCAAAGGAATGTGTGTCCTTACCTTTATCATTGTTCTGGGTCCATCTGACTCCATCTGTTCAGGCCTGGATACCTGGCTGCAATAAATAACTTTGTCACTCATTGTTTCTTTGCATCTACAGGAAGCCTCTTCTGAAGTCACATTCTGATGCTATTGTAAAGCTATTGAGAAGCTCAATGCCTTAGGGCAGGGTTAGGTCAATTTTAATTCAGTCAGTTTGGAAAGTAATTCCAATTCCAAATTGGAAGAAGAAATGACCCCAACCCTGCCCTAGGATTAATGAGCTCAACCCTGCCCTAGGATTCATGACCCCAACCCTGCCCTAGGATTAATGAGCTCAACCCTGCCCTAGGATTCATGAGCTCAACCCTGCCCTAGGATTCATGTGTGTGTGTGTGTGTGTGTGTGTGTGTGTGTGTGTGTGTGTGTGTGTGTGTGTGTGTGTGTGTGTGTGTGTGTGTGTGTGTGTGTGTGTGTGTGTGTGTGTGTGCGTGCGTGCGTGCGTGCGTGCGTGCGTGCGTGCGTGCGTGCGTGCGTGCGTGCGTGCGTGCGTGCGTGCGTGCGTGCGTGCGTGCGTGTGTGTTTAGTGTCAGTTGTTTAATCAGTGATATAGCAGCAGTGTTTAAGGTCTTGGTCAGGTCATGTTACCTGATGGAATGTGGTCGTCTTGACCACACCAGAATGACTCACAGGTGTGGAATCTTACAGCCTTGTGACCCGTAGGTGTTTTGCTAGATAATCAGTCTTTTAGACTCAATCATTTAGCAAAGCCTCTGTCCACTTTGGGTTAATGCCATACACTCACTCTTTCTCCCTCACACCGTTTCTCTCTCTCTCTCTCACACACACACACACACACACACACACACACACACACACACACACACACACACACACACACACACACACACACACACACACACACACACACACACACACACACACACACACACACACACACACACACACTCCCTCTCTCTCTCTTACTGTTCTCTCTCAAAAAACACACAGACTAACTCCCACCATTAGTGCGAAGTCCGTAGTACTTAAATAAATCTTTGAGAAAGGAGAAAGGCAGTCTTTGTGTGGCCATATTGCGTCACCTAATCTGCAGAATCAACAGCGGACGTTTCTTTCAGGCCCCTGCGGTTCTGTGGTGGCGGGCCTGTTTGGGGTGACTGCCACGGGGCTGGCCATAAATGTCTTTGTGGTCCCTCTGGTTCTACTCCCAGCCACTGTGCTGTGAGTGTGTGAGTGTGTGAGTGTGTGAGTGTGTGAGTGTGTGTGTGTGTGTTTATGAATGAGTGATGTCCTATGCACACTTTGACTCAAGCACATAGTCCTAGCAATGGAGCATCCATCTCCATCCATCAGATTCTTACCTATCCTTAGTTCTGTCCCTCACTGTCACAGAGAGAACTAACTTCAACCCACTGAAGTACACACCACTCTACCCTTTGGCCTTGGCTTTGAGTAAATAGCACCACCTATAGGGACAACAATGAAATTACATAATGATGACTGATGTGATTGACTGACGATTGAGAGGTTGATAGAGGGCTAGATTCAATCAAATTAAAGTTTATTTGCCACGTGCGCCAAGTACAACAGGTGTAGACCTTACAGTGAAATGCTTACTTACTAACCAACAGAGCAATTTCTAAGTAAAATAAAACATAAAATAAAACATTTAAAAAGGTATGAGGTGAACAATAGGTAAGTAAAGAAATAAAAACAACAGTAAAAAGACAAAATATCGGTTGTTTTGGCGGTTAGAGCTGTCAAATCCACAAGCGGCCTGTTGCATGACCTTATTGCGGACACTGCCATTGGATGCAACAGAACCACACCAGGCTTTAATCCGACGAATCACACAATCACAAACACTCGCATTACACTAATAGTCAGAACTTCCCCCATCCAAATGAACATGACAACATGCATTAGCCTAACGTCAATGGGCTGACGTTTCAGAGGGATTATTTCTAACATGGACAGAGCCTACACTTTCTACTAACGTTTTCAACTTCCTACTCACTATGGATAATAAGGAAGGGAGTGATTTGTGACACATAGGAGCAGCCGCTCACTGATATGTCAGCTCATACTGCAGTTACACCTCCAACACCGATATGTCAGCTCATACTGCAGTTACACCTTTAACACTGATATGTCAGCTCATACTGCAGTTACACCTCCAACACCGATATGTCAGCTCATACTGCAGTTACACCTCCAACACCGATATGTCAGCTCATACTGCAGTTACACCTTTAACACTGATATGTCAGCTCATACTGCAGTTACACCTCCAACACCGATATGTCAGCTCATACTGCAGTTACACCTCCAACACCGATATGTCAGCTCATACTGCAGTTACACCTTTAACACTGATATGTCAGCTCATACTGCAGTTACACCTCCAACACCGATATGTCAGCTCATACTGCAGTTACACATCCAACACCGATATGTCAGCTCATACTGCAGTTACACATCCAACACTGATATGTCAGCTCATACTGCAGTTACACCTCCAACACCGATATGTCAGCTCATACTGCAGTTACACATCCAACACCGATATGTCAGCTCATACTGCAGTTACACCTCCAACACCGATATGCCAGCTCATACTGCAGTTACACCTCCAACACCGATATGTCAGCTCATACTGCAGTTACACCTCCAACACCGATATGTCAGCTCATACTGCAGTTACACCTCCAACACCGATATGTCAGCTCATACTGCAGTTACACCTCCAACACCGATATGTCAGCTCATACTGCAGTTACACCTCCAACACCGATATGTCAGCTCATACTGCAGTTACACCTCCAACACCGATATGTCAGCACATACTGCAGTTACACCTCCAACACCGATATGTCAGCTCATACTGCAGTTACACCTCCAACACCGATATGTCAGCTCATACTGCAGTTACACCTCCAACACCGATATGTCAGCTCATACTGCAGTTACACCTCCAACACCGATATGTCAGCACATACTGCAGTTACACCTCCAACACCGATATGTCAGCTCATACTGCAGTTACACCTCCAACACCGATATGTCAGCTCATACTGTAGTTACACCTCCAACACTGATATGTCAGCTCATACTGCAGTTACACTTCCAACACCGATATGTCAGCTCATACTGCAGTTACATCTCCAACACAGATATGTCAGCTCATACTGCAGTTACACCTCCAACACCGATATGTCAGCTCATACTGCAGTTACATCTCCAACACCGATATGTCAGCTCATACTGCAGTTACACCTCCAACACCGATATGTCAGCTCATACTGCAGTTACACCTCCAACACCGATATGTCAGCTCATACTGCAGTTACACCTCCAACACTGATATGTCAGCTCATACTGCAGTTACACCTCTAACACCGATATGTCAACTCATACTGCAGTTACACCTCCAACACAGATATGTCAGCTCATACTGCAGTTACACCTCCAACACCGATATGTCAGCTCATACTGCAGTTACATCTCCAACACCGATATGTCAGCTCATACTGCAGTTACACCTCCAACACCGATATGTCAGCTCATACTGCAGTTACACCTCCAACACCGATATGTCAGCTCATACTGCAGTTACACCTCCAACACTGATATGTCAGCTCATACTGCAGTTACACCTCCAACACCGATATGTCAGCTCATACTGCAGTTACACCTCCAACACTGATATGTCAGCTCATACTGTAGTTACACCTCCAACACCGATATGTCAGCTGATACTGCAGTTACACCTCCAACACCGATAGGTCAGCTCATACTGCAGTTACACCTCCAACACCGATATGTCAGCTCATACTGCAGTTACATCTCCAACACCGATATGTCAGCTGATACTGCAGTTACACCTCCAACACCGATATGTCAGCTCATACTGCAGTTACATCTCCAACACCGATATGTCAGCTCATACTGTAGTTACACCTCCAACACCGATATGTCAGCTCATACTGCAGTCACACCTCCAACACCGATATGTCAGCTCATACTGCAGTTACACCTCCAACACCGATATGTCAGCTGATACTGCAGTTACACCTCCAACACCGATATGTCATCTCGTACTGCAGTTACACCTCCAACACCGATATGTCAGCTCGTACTGCAGTTACACCTCCAACACCGATATGTCAGCTCGTACTGCAGTTACACCTCCAACACCGATATGTCAGCTCGTACTGCAGTTACACCTCCAACACCGATATGTCAGCTCATACTGTAGTTACACCTCCAACACCGATATGTCAGCTCGTACTGCAGTTACACCTCCAACACCGATATGTCATCTCGTACTGCAGTTACACCTCCAACACCGATATGTCAGCTCGTACTGCAGTTACACCTCCAACACCGATATGTCAGCTCGTACTGCAGTTACACCTCCAACACCGATATGTCAGCTCGTACTGCAGTTACACCTCCAACACCGATATGTCAGCTCATACTGCAGTCACACCTCCAACACCGATATGTCAGCTCATACTGTAGTTACACCTCCAACACCGATATGTCAGCTCATACTGCAGTTACACCTCCAACACTGATATGTCAGCTCATACTGCAGTTACACCTCTAACACTGATATGTCAGCTCATACTGCAGTTACACCTCCAACACCGATATGTCAGCTCATACTGTAGTTACACCTCCAACACCGATATGTCAGCTCATACTGCAGTTACACCTCCAACACCGATATGTCAGCTCATACTGCAGTTACACCTCCAACACTGATATGTCAGCTCATACTGCAGTTACACCTCTAACACTGATATGTCAGCTCATACTGTAGTTACACCTCCAACACCGATATGTCAGCTCATACTGCAGTTACACCTCTAACACTGATATGTCAGCTCATACTGTAGTTACACCTCCAACACCGATATGTCAGCTCATACTGCAGTTACACCTCCAACACTGATATGTCAGCTCATACTGCAGTTACACCTCCAACACTGATATGTCAGCTCATACTGCAGTTACACCTCCAACACCGATATGTCAGCTCATACTGCAGTTACACCTCCAACACCGATATGTCAGCTCATACTGCAGTTACACCTCCAACACCGATATGTCAGCTCATACTGTAGTTACACCTCCAACACCGATATGTCAGCTCGTACTGCAGTCACACCTCCAACACCGATATGTCAGCTCGTACTGCAGTTACACCTCCAACACCGATATGTCAGCTCGTACTGCAGTTACACCTCCAACACCGATATGTCAGCTCGTACTGCAGTTACACCTCCAACACCGATATGTCAGCTCGTACTGCAGTTACACCTCCAACACCGATATGTCAGCTCATACTGTAGTTACACCTCCAACACCGATATGTCAGCTCATACTGCAGTTACACCTCCAACACCGATATGTCAGCTCATACTGTAGTTACACCTCCAACACTGATATGTCAGCTCATACTGCAGTTACACCTCCAACACCGGTATGTCAGCTCATACTGCAGTCACACCTCCAACACCTCCATAACATCTGCTACGTGGTTGTCGGCCAACGCTGGTTAGCGCTAGCTAACACTCGATCTGATTGAATCCAGGCCTGAGTTGTATCAATACACACAAGGCTTGTGTAATTAAAGGAGAATGAGAGTATGATTGAGTTGTCAAAGCATACACAAGGAGTCAGGGAGTGTCAGTGCTAGGCTAAACAAAGCCCGAAGGCTTCCAGTACCACCATTAGCCTAGCTACGGTCAACCAAGAACACACCACACCAGCCACATTCAAGTCCATTATTCAAAATGGCCAAGTTCATTGAAATGAAAACATCCCCAAACCCCTGATCGAGACCCTTTCAATGTAATGTTTATTTTCACACTCTAGAGTTCCACGATATTCTGTGTTTTTACATTACCATTCAACAGATGATGCCATTTCCTTTCTTATTGTATTTTTGAACTACAGTGGGATGAAAATAAAGGGAATGAAAAAGTCAACATAACAGAGGGATTAAGTTAACAATAGAGATTACACTACATTATTATTAGACTAATCAAACAATGTGCCACCCACATCGGTTTGAATATAATGTCTCAGTCAGTCCCAGAACTATAATATTCTAGTGAAGGAGTGAAGGAGGAGGAGAGGGAAGAGGAGGAGGAGAGAGGAGGAAGAATAAGATGAGTGAAAGATGAGGACGTAATGATGAAGATAAAGAAGAGGAAGACGAAGATGAGAAGGAGAGCTGGGTCCATAGGGTAATCTCTATATGGTAAATCTCCCATGCACGATGGTTACTAAAGTCTTTCATGAGAGACTATCTATGGGGAAGTAACTGTGTTGTGGTGACAGGGGTGGGGCTGAGGGTTCTCTCTAGTACATCAGCCACTGTGTTGTGGTGACAGTGGTGGGGCTGAGGGCTCTCTATAGTACATCAGCCACTGTGTTGTGGTGACAGTGGTGGGGCTGAGGGTTCTCTCTAGTACATCAGCCACTGTGTTGTGGTGACAGTGGTGGGGCTGAGGGTTCTCTATAGTACATCAGCCACTGTGTTGTGGTGACAGTGGTGGGGCTGAGGGTTCTCTATAGTACATCAGCCACTGTGTTGTGGTGACAGGGGTGGGGCTGAGGGTTCTCTATAGTACATCAGCCACTGTGTTGTGGTGACAGGGGTGGGGCTGAGGGTTCTCTATAGTACATCAGCCACTGTGTTGTGGTGACAGTGGTGGGGCTGAGGGTTCTCTATAGTACATCAGCCACTGTGTTGTGGTGACAGTGGTGGGGCAGAGGGTTCTCTCTAGTACATCAGCCACTGTGTTGTGGTGACAGTGGTGGGGCGGAGGGTTCTCTATAGTACATCAGCCACTGTGTTGTGGTGACAGTGGTGAGGCTGAGGGTTCTCTCTAGTACATCAGCCACTGTGTTGTGGTGACAGTGGTGGGGCTGACGGTTCTCCATAGTACCTCAGCCACGGTGTTGTGGTGACAGTGGTGGGGCGGAGGGTTCTCTATAATACATCAGCCACTGTGTTGTGGTGACAGTGGTGGGGCTGAGGGTTCTCTATAGTACATCAGTCACTGTGTTGTGGTGACAGTGGTGGGGCGGAGGGTTCTCTATAGTACATCAGCCACTGTGTTGTGGTGACAGTGGTGGGGCGGAGGGTTCTCTATAGTACATCAGCCACTGTGTTGTGGTGACAGTGGTGGGGCGGAGGGTTCTCTATAGTACATCAGCCACTGTGTTGTGGTGACAGTGGTGGGGCGGAGGGTTCTCTATAGTACATCAGCCACTGTGTTGTGGTGACAGTGGTGGGGCTGAGGGTTCTCTCTAGTACATCAGCCACTGTGTTGTGGTGACAGTGGTGGGGCGGAGGGTTCTCTATAGTACATCAGCCACTGTGTTGTGGTGACAGTGGTGGGGCGGAGGGTTCTCTCTAGTACATCAGCCACTGTGTTGTGGTGACAGTGGTGGGGCTGAGGTTTCTCTATAGTACATCAGTCACTGTGTTGTGGTGACAGTGGTGGGGCGGAGGGTTCTCTCTAGTACATCAGCCACTGTGTTGTGGTGACAGTGGTGGGGCGGAGGGTTCTCTCTAGTACATCAGCCACTGTGTTGTGGTGACAGTGGTGGGGCTGAGGGTTCTCTATAGTACATCAGCCACTGTGTTGTGGTGACAGTGGTGGGGCTGAGGGTTCTCTCTAGTACATCAGCCACTGTGTTGTGGTGACAGTGGTGGGGCTGAGGGTTCTCTATAGTACATCAGCCACGGTGTTGTGGTGACAGTGGTGGGGCGGAGGGTTCTCTATAATACATCAGCCACTGTGTTGTAGTGACAGTGGTGGGGCTGAGGGTTCTCTATAGTACATCAGCCACTGTGTTGTGGTGACAGTGGTGGGGCTGAGGGTTCTCTATAGTACATCAGCCACTGTGTTGTAGTGACAGTGGTGGGGCTGAGGGTTCTCTATAGTACATCAGCCACTGTGTTGTGGTGACAGTGGTGGGGCTGAGGGTTCTCTATAGTACATCAGCCACTGTGTTGTGGTGACAGTGGTGGGGCGGAGGGTTCTCTATAGTACATCAGCCACTGTGTTGTGGTGACAGTGGTGGGGCTGAGGGTTCTCTATAGTACATCAGCCACTGTGTTGTGGTGACAGTGGTGGGGCAGAGGGTTCTCTATAGTACATCAGCCACTGTGTTGTGGTGACAGTGGTGGGGCTGAGGGCTCTCTATAGTACATCAGCCACGGTGTTGTGGTGACAGTGGTGGGGCGGAGGGTTCTCTATAGTACATCAGCCACGGTGTTGTGGTGACAGTGGTGGGGCGGAGGGTTCTCTATAGTACATCAGCCACGGTGTTGTGGTGACAGTGGTGGGGCGGAGGGTTCTCTCTAGTACATCAGCCACTGTGTTGTGGTGACAGTGGTGGGGCTGAGGGTTCTCTATAGTACATCAGTCACTGTGTTGTGGTGACAGTGGTGGGGTTGAGCTGCTGTGAGAGAGAGGAGAGGACACTGATTCTGGAGAACAGGTATGTTTGGGTGAGTACTACAAATACAGAGGTTTCTATCATGTCCTGTAATCTCTCTCTCCTCTGTTGTTTGAGGATTACAAGACAGAATTTAAAACTCTCCCCTATTCACACACACACACCCCTCATCCCTCCCTCCTGCTGCTGTTGTTGAAGGACAGGAGGGACAACAGGAGAGATTGGAGAAGTTTCCACTCCACTTCGCCACTCTCATCCCCCCATTCTCTACTAATATCGCCCTCCTTCCTTCTCCCTCCATCGTGTTGTTTTGACGGAGTGGTGGAGGAGGTCTGTCCCCTGATATCTGAAGAGAAGTTGACTTACAGTAATTTTCAGCAACTCTCCCACTCTTCATGCTTGCACTTGTCTTTGAACATAGCGTACATACCTTACACTGTATGTTATATTCAGAAATCTACCCATATCGTGTATCAATGGCATGGAAAGGAATTCAAGCAGTCAGCTAACACACCGCAAACCATGCAACACAGTTTCTCCCATTCGATACTGTACTACTGCCACACACAGCTGTCTGGGTAGCCCGAGGGCAAAGCCTTAGTATCCAGCAGAAACTATCAGCAGTGTGAAGAAGGGGAGGCGTCACACACACATACACATGTATGGATACATACACACTTATGCGCACACACACACACACACACACACACACACACACACACACACACACACACACACACACACACACACACACACACACACACACACACACACACACACACACACACACACACACACACACACACACACACACACACACACACACACACACACTACACACTGTGTTCTGTCATGGAGATGATAGGGCTGTTGTGGAGACGAACTCTCACTGCTTCTGCCTCTCTGGCTGTCTAACAATGTTTAGTTCTGTTCACTCAGCACAAAGACTGAACAGCTGTGGGGTTGATAGAGAAATACAAGTCCATCCATTACAGACCCATTGAATTGAATGGGAATGGCTGTTCTAGTAATTGTATTTCTATGGCTGGGATTCAAGAAGGAACATGTGGCTAAAGAGGTGTTTGTATGTCTGTGGAGGTCTGTAGAGATCTGAATGTTTTGGTGAATGAAGACGTTTACTCTAAGTGTTTACCGTAAGTTAGAGAGGGAGAAAGGTAGAGGGCTGGAGAGGAGTAAATCCATTACAGATGTAGGATCTTCCTTTGAGCCAGTTTTCTACACCCAAAAAATAATCCTGCAGCAACAGGAAATATCATTATAGTTAATGGACATTTTTGTAGGTGTTGATAAAGTAGAAATTACAAACTTCCGAAGCTTTTTTAAACCTCAAATACAATACAAGTTTGACATTTCCTGCATTGCAAGAAAGTTATTCTGCAGGAGGTGATCAAATTAAGATCCTACATCTGTATACACTTGAAACTCTCTATGTAAGTGCCTCTATGATTCAATAAAGCTGCCGTTCTATTATGAAGGTCCAGCGAAGGTGTCCTCAACACAGGTCACATAAAAGCCTCAACCTTTAAGACCTAAGCCTTCTGAGGTCTGAAGCTGACCATGAGATCTGACCAGAAAAAAACTCTGAGTTACGCTTCAACCAAGGCCCAGAGTTTTTCCTTGTTAGGGGTATATTCATTAGTGCTCACCATAGCTAACCGTACCATAAGGTTCATTAACAGAAAACGTTTTGCAATGAAAACGAGAGTTTCGATTGGAAAAAATCAGATAGGTCCCTCCCTGTTTCGATCCGTTTGCTTTTGTTTGGCTCTGTTTGGTCCCTAGTGAATACACCCCAGTACACGTGCTCACACATGTTACAGTATCACCCTTCATTTAGGCTGCATAGAGTAGTCTGGGTCACCTGGGTTGTCCCATGTAGCTAAGGCCCTGAGGTTATGGATAGCTGGGCTGCCCTCTGTCACAGAGAGAATGATGTATGGCCGTTTATTGCCGTCATTCATTACCCCAAACACAGTCATTACAAGCAACAGTCAACCACAGGGTAGATGGAACATTTAGATCTGAACCCTCCCCGCCGCCGCTTTGACCTCCGCTGGCTGGCTCTTTATGACATCACAGCGGGGTGTAAGCTAATGACAGGCGGAGAGCGGAGGGACGGGGAGAATATGGATCGGAGTGAGAGGCAACCCGGCTGGCCCAGCCCCCAACTCAACTGACTCTGTCCCAATTCCCAAACCCTTGACCCCATGCATTTACCCACAGCAGTTGAACATTGTCAACAGTTTCCCAAACAGAACCAGTTATAGGCCTACATCCAGAAGTACCAGGTTTGGTGACAGAAACACCCTGATTCCAACCTAACAGATAATACACTATATCATATAGATAGCAAGACACAACATGGTGGGGATAGAGTTAAACACAGCCTAACATTCTGCTTGTTGTAGCATTAAAGACACAACATGGTGGGGACAGAGTTAAACACAGCCTAACATTCTGCTTGTTGTAGCATTACAGACACAACATGGTGGGGATAGAGTTAAACACAGCCTAACATTCTGCTTGTTGTAGCATTACAGACACAACATGGTGGGGACAGAGTTAAACACAGCCTAACATTCTGCTTGTTGTAGCATTACAGACACAACATGGTGGGGATAGAGTTAAACACAGCCTAACATTCTGCTTGTTGTAGCATTACAGACACAACATGGTGGGGACAGAGTTAAACACAGCCTAACATTCTGCTTGTTGTAGCATTACAGACACAACATGGTGGGGATAGAGTTAAACACAGCCTAACATTCTGCTTGTTGTAACATTACAGACACAACATGGTGGGGATAGAGTTAAACACAGCCTAACATTCTGCTTGTTGTAGCATTACAGACACAACATGGTGGGGATAGAGTTAAACACAGCCTAACATTCTGCTTGTTGTAGCATTACAGACACAACATGGTGGGGACAGAGTTAAACACAGCCTAACATTCTGCTTGTTGTAGCATTACAGACACAACATGGTGGGGATAGAGTTAAACACAGCCTAACATTCTGCTTGTTGTAGCATTACAGACACAACATGGTGGGGATAGAGTTAAACACAGCCTAACATTCTGCTGGTTGTAGCATTACAGACACAACATGGTGGGGATAGAGTTAAACACAGCCTAACATTCTGCTTGTTGTAGCATTAAAGACACAACATGGTGGGGATAGAGTTAAACACAGCCTAACATTCTGCTGGTTGTAGCATTACAGACACAACATGGTGGGGACAGAGTTAAACACAGCCTAACATTCTGCTGGTTGTAGCATTACAGACACAACATGGTGGGGATAGAGTTAAACACAGCCTAACATTCTGCTTGTTGTACCATTACAGACACAACATGGTGGGGACAGAGTTAAACACAGCCTAACATTCTGCTTGTTGTAGCATTACAGACACAACATGGTGGGGATAGAGTTAAACACGGCCTAACATTCTGCTTGTTGTAGCATTAAAGACACAACATGGTGGGGATAGAGTTAAACACAGCCTAACATTCTGTTTGTTGTAGCATTACAGACACAACATGGTGGGGATAGAGTTAAACACAGCCTAACATTCTGCTTGTTGTAACATTACAGACACAACATGGTGGGGATAGAGTTAAACACAGCCTAACATTCTGCTTGTTGTAGCATTACAGACACAACATGGTGGGGATAGAGTTAAACACAGCCTAACATTCTACTTGTTGTAGCATTACAGACACAACATGGTGGGGATAGAGTTAAACACAGCCTAACATTCTGCTTGTTGTAGCATTACAGACACAACATGGTGGGGATAGAGTTAAACACAGCCTAACATTCTGCTGGTTGTAGCATTACAGACACAACATGGTGGGGACAGAGTTAAACACAGCCTAACATTCTGCTTGTTGTAGCGTTAAAGACACAACATGGTGGGGATAGAGTTAAACACAGCCTGACATTCTGCTTGTTGTAGCATTACAGACACAACATGGTGGGGATAGAGTTAAACACAGCCTAACATTCTGCTTGTTGTAGCATTACAGACACAACATGGTGGGGATAGAGTTAAACACAGCCTGACATTCTGCTTGTTGTAGCATTACAGACACAACATGGTGGGGATAGAGTTAAACACAGCCTAACATTCTGCTTGTTGTAGCATTACAGACACAACATGGTGGGGATAGAGTTAAACACAGCCTGACATTCTGCTTGTTGTAGCATTACAGACACAACATGGTGGGGATAGAGTTAAACACAGCCTAACACTCTGCTTGTTGTAGCATTACAGACACAACATGGTGGGGATAGAGTTAAACACAGCCTAGCATTCTGCTTGTTGTAGCATTACAGACACAACATGGTGGGGACAGAGTTAAACACAGCCTGACATTCTGCTTGTTGTAGCATTACAGACACAACATGGTGGGGACAGAGTTAAACACAGCCTAGCATTCTGCTTGTTGTAGCATTACAGACACAACATGGTGGGGATAGAGTTAAACACAGCCTAACATTCTGCTTGTTGTAGCATTAAAGACACAACATGGTGGGGATAGAGTTAAACACAGCCTAACATTCTGCTTGTTGTAGCATTACAGACACAACATGGTGGGGATAGAGTTAAACACAGCCTAACATTCTGCTTGTTGTAGCATTACAGACACAACATGGTGGGGATAGAGTTAAACACAGCCTAACATTCTGCTTGTTGTAGCATTACAGACACAACATGGTGGGGATAGAGTTAAACACAGCCTAACATTCTGCTTGGTTGTAGCATTACAGACACAACATGGTGGGGATAGAGTTAAACACAGCCTAACATTCTGCTTGTTGTAGCATTACAGACACAACATGGTGGGGATAGAGTTAAACACAGCCTAACATTCTGCTTGTTGTAGCATTACAGACACAACATGGTGGGGATAGAGTTAAACACAGCCTAACATTCTGCTTGTTGTAGCATTACAGACACAACATGGTGGGGATAGAGTTAAACACAGCCTAACATTCTGCTTGTTGTAGCATTACAGACACAACATGGTGGGGATAGAGTTAAACACAGCCTAACATTCTGCTTGTTGTAGCATTACAGACACAACATGGTGGGGATAGAGTTAAACACAGCCTAACATTCTGCTTGTTGTAGCATTACAGACACAACATGGTGGGGATAGAGTTAAACACAGCCTAACATTCTGCTTGTTGTAGCATTACAGACACAACATGGTGGGGACAGAGTTAAACACAGCCTGACATTCTGCTTGTTGTAGCATTACAGACACAACATGGTGGGGACAGAGTTAAACACAGCCTAACATTCTGCTTGTTGTAGCATTACAGACACAACATGGTGGGGATAGAGTTAAACACAGCCTAACATTCTGCTTGTTGTAGCATTACAGACACAACATGGTGGGGATAGAGTTAAACACAGCCTAACATTCTGCTTGTTGTAGCATTACAGACACAACATGGTGGGGACAGAGTTAAACACAGCCTAACATTCTGCTTGTTGTAGCATTACAGACACAACATGGTGGGGATAGAGTTAAACACAGCCTAACATTCTGCTTGTTGTAGCATTACAGACACAACATGGTGGGGATAGAGTTAAACACAGCCTAACATTCTGCTTGTTGTAGCATTACAGACACAACATGGTGGGGATAGAGTTAAACACAGCCTAACATTCTGCTTGTTGTAGCATTACAGACACAACATGGTGGGGATAGAGTTAAACACAGCCTAACATTCTGCTTGTTGTAGCATTACAGACACAACATGGTGGGGATAGAGTTAAACACAGCCTAACATTCTGCTTGTTGTAGCATTACAGACACAACATGGTGGGGATAGAGTTAAACACAGCCTAACATTCTGCTTGTTGTAGCATTACAGACACAACATGGTGGGGATAGAGTTAAACACAGCCTAACATTCTGCTTGTTGTAGCATTACAGACACAACATGGTGGGGATAGAGTTAAACACAGCCTAACATTCTGCTTGCTGTAGCATTACAGACACAACATGGTGGGGACAGAGTTAAACACAGCCTAACATTCTGTTTGTTGTAGCATTACAGACACAACATGGTGGGGACAGAGTTAAACACAGCCTAACATTCTGCTTGTTGTAACATTAAAGACACAACATGGTGGGGATAGAGTTAAACACAGCCTAACATTCTGTTTGTTGTAGCATTACAGACAACATGGTGGGGATAGAGTTAAACACAGCCTAACATTCTGCTTGTTGTAGCATTACAGACACAACATGGTGGGGATAGAGTTAAACACAGCCTAACATTCTGCTTGTTGTAGCATTAAAGACACAACATGGTGGGGACAGAGTTAAACACAGCCTAACATTCTGCTTGTTGTAGCATTAAAGACACAACATGGTGGGGATAGAGTTAAACACAGCCTAACATTCTGTTTGTTGTAGCATTACAGACACAACATGGTGGGGATAGAGTTAAACACAGCCTAACATTCTGCTTGTTGTAGCATTACAGACACAACATGGTGGGGATAGAGTTAAACACAGCCTAACATTCTGTTTGTTGTAGCATTACAGACACAACATGGTGGGGATAGAGTTAAACACAGCCTGACATTCTGCTTGTTGTAGCATTAAAGACACAACATGGTGGGGATAGAGTTAAACACAGCCTAACATTCTGTTTGTTGTAGCATTACAGACACAACATGGTGGGGATAGAGTTAAACACAGCCTAACATTCTGCTGGTTGTAGCATTACAGACACAACATGGTGGGGATAGAGTTAAACACAGCCTAGCATTCTGCTTGTTGTAGCATTACAGACACAACATGGTGGGGATAGAGTTAAACACAGCCTAACATTCTACTTGTTGTAGCATTACAGACACAACATGGTGGGGATAGAGTTAAACACAGCCTAACATTCTGCTTGTTGTAGCATTAAAGACACAACATGGTGGGGACAGAGTTAAACACAGCCTAACATTCTGCTGGTTGTAGCATTAAAGACACAACATGGTGGGGACAGAGTTAAACACAGCCTAACATTCTGCTGGTTGTAGCATTAAAGACACAACATGGTGGGGACAGAGTTAAACACAGCCTAACATTCTGCTGGTTGTAGCATTAAAGACACAACATGGTGGGGACAGAGTTAAACACAGCCTAACATTCTGCTTGTTGTAGCATTAAAGACACAACATGGTGGGGATAGAGTTAAACACAGCCTGACATTCTGCTTGTTGTAGCATTACAGACACAACATGGTGGGGATAGAGTTAAACACAGCCTAACATTCTGCTTGTTGTAACATTACAGACACAACATGGTGGGGACAGAGTTAAACACAGCCTAACATTCTGCTTGTTGTAACATTACAGACACAACATGGTGGGGATAGAGTTAAACACAGCCTGACATTCTGCTTGTTGTAGCATTAAAGACACAACATGGTGGGGATAGAGTTAAACACAGCCTAACATTCTGCTTGTTGTAGCATTACAGACACAACATGGTGGGGATAGAGTTAAACACAGCCTAACATTCTGCTGGTTGTAGCATTACAGACACAACATGGTGGGGACAGAGTTAAACACAGCCTAACATTCTGCTTGTTGTAGCATTACAGACACAACATGGTGGGGATAGAGTTAAACACAGCCTAACATTCTGCTTGTTGTAGCATTACAGACACAACATGGTGGGGACAGAGTTAAACACAGCCTAACATTCTGCTTGTTGTAGCATTAAAGACACAACATGGTGGGGATAGAGTTAAACACAGCCTAACATTCTGCTTGTTGTAGCATTACAGACACAACATGGTGGGGATAGAGTTAAACACAGCCTAACATTCTGCTTGTTGTAGCATTAAAGACACAACATGGTGGGGATAGAGTTAAACACAGCCTAACATTCTGCTTGTTGTAGCATTACAGACACAACATGGTGGGGATAGAGTTAAACACGGCCTAACATTCTGCTTGTTGTAGCATTACAGACACAACATGGTGGGGATAGAGTTAAACACAGCCTAACATTCTGCTTGTTGTAGCATTACAGACACAACATGGTGGGGATAGAGTTAAGAGTTGCTCAATCTGTGCCTGTTGTTCAGTGTGATATTTACAGTAGTGGCCAATGTCAGACGTCTCCTGAAAAAATACATTCCACCAAGACAGGCCCAGCTGGGATGCTATTTTGCAGGTTGCCTTGGAGATGGAGGGGAATGGCAGAGGGAGAGAGAGAGAAAGGGAGGGAAGCGAGGGAGGAAAAAGAAAGAAAGGAAGTTGAACTTTCTTTCATCTCTTGTCACGTCACAAGTGACATCTACTCAACAACCTCTCTCTTTCACTGACATGATAGTGACATATATTCTTCTGAAATCTCTTTCACAGTCCTACTTGTTACTTCTCCTGCCAATGCACAGCACTTTACTGGTCGTGTTAGTGAATAGGAGAAGACAGCCCAAGCTGATTGTTCAAAATAACACAGTGTAAAAAGATCCCTATGCAATGCACACCCAACAACCTTCCACAGAATAAAGGTATTTAAATAATATAATATAAAAAATAAGAATACACACATTTGCTGCCAGTACTCAAACAGTGAGTGAATAGTCTTCTTCTCTTTTCAGGAGACAGCCCAACCCAACCCATGACCTTTCAGTCCTTATCAATATCATGTCAATATCAAACTTGACTGGTCAGTCTGCTCAGTAGTGGTCCATCTTACAACTACACAAAACACGGTCTGACCTGATCTTGACCTCTCACTGCAGATGGGACAATTTAATTATCCCCCTATTATCTGTGGTGAGTGCTATCCAGGATCCTTGAGACGTCCCTACCCTAACCCTTAACCCCTACCGTTATCCTAACCCTAACCCTTAACCCTTACCTAACCCTAACCTTAACCATTTAAATATCAATTTCAATGGGGTAGAGCCATCCCAAGGACTGCAGATATCACAGACCTATTATCTGTCTGTGTCTTCTTTTGTTGACCTTTGACCCCTCACCCCTTCACTCGCCTTATGTCCATTCCGTGCAGTCAAATCCACGGTGAGATTAGATTGGATTAAATGTGTTGGTTGCCATGGTGACGGGCCCCCATCTTGAGTTTTGATGTGAGGCTGCTTCACGTCAAGGTTGTCTGTTATTGGCAGGATCATTTTATAGGTTGTGGGAAAACGTCTGCAGCATTGTCATGTGGATCTGCGGTATTTTAGGTCGTTGTCAATAGCATTGGTTTTGACTGGGATGGATTATTTGTGGCAAAGTATCGCCATCTAGTGTTTGGAATGGGAGGTGACAGTGAGTTGAATACAAGGTAGAGCATTCAGTAAGTTCAGAGCCGTCTGTAGATCATCAGTGGTGAAAAAGTACTCAAATCACATTTTATTTGACACATGTGACGAATACAACAGGTGTAGACCTTACAGTGAAATGCTTACTTACAAGCCCTTAACCAACAACGCATTTTTAAGAAAATACCTAAAAAAGTAAGAGATAAGATTAACAAATAATTAAAGAGCAGCAGTAAATAACAATAGTGGAGCTATATACAGGGGGTACCGGTACAGAGTCAATGTGCGGGGGCACCGGTGTCGAGGTAATTGAGGTAATATGTACATGTAGGTAAAGTTATTAAAGTGACTATGCGTAGATAATAACAGAGTGCAGCAGCAGTGTAAAAGGGGGGGCAATGCAAATAGTCTGGGTAGCCATTTGATTCGATGTACAGGAGTCTTATGGCTTGGGGTAGAAGCTGTTTAGAAGCCTCTTGGGCCTAGACTTGGTGCTCCGGTACCGCTTGCCGTGCGGTAGCAGAGAGAACAGTCCATGACTAGGGTGGCTGGAGTCTTTGACACTTTTTGACAATCTGTAGTGCCTTGTGGTCGGAGGTCGAGCAGTTGCCATACCAGGCAGTGATGCAACCCGTCAGGATGCTCTCGATGGTGCAGCTGTAAAACCTTTTGAGGATCTGAGGACACATGCCAAATCTTTGAGGGCACTATGGTGTTGATCGTTGAGCTGTACTCAATGAATAGCATTCTCACATAGGTGTTCCTGTGGTCCAGGTGTGAAAGGGCAGTGTGGAGTGCAATAGAGATTGCATCATCTGTGGATCTGTTGGGGTTGTATGCAAATTGGAGTGGGTCTAGGGATTCTGGGATAATGATGTTGATGTGAGCCATGACCAGCCTTTCAAAGCATTTCATGGCTACAGACGTGAGTGCTACGGGTAGGTAGTCATTTAGGCAGGTTACTTTAGTGTTCTTGGGCACAGGGACTATGGTGGTCTGCTTGAAACATGTTGGTATTACAAACTTAGACAGGGAAAGGTTGAAAATGCCAGTGAAGACACTTGCCAGTTGGTCAGCGCATGCTTGGAGTACAGGTCCTGGTAATCCGTCTGGCCCCGCAGCCTTGTGAATGTTGACCTGTTTAAAGGTCTTACTCACATCGACTGCGGAGAGCGTGATCACACAGTCATCCGGAACAGCTGATGCTCTCATGCATGTTTCAGTGTTACTTGCCTCGAAGCAAGCATAGAAGTTATTTAGCTCGTCTGGTAGGTTCCTGTCACTGGGCAGCTCTCGGCTGTGCTTCCCTTTGTAGTCTGTAATAGTTTGTAAGCCCTGCCACATCCGACAAGCGTCGGAACCAGTGTAGTACGATTCGACCTTAGTCCTGTTTTGACGCTTTGCCTGTTTGAGTGTTCGTCGGGAGGCATAGCGGGATTTCTTATAAGCTTCCGGGTTAGAGTCCCGCTCCTTGAAAGCTGCAGCTCTACCCTTTAGCTCAGTGTGAATGTTGCCTGTAATCTGGTCATACTTGAGTAGAAGTAAAGATACCTTAATTGAAAATAAAAGTCACCCAGTAAAATACTACTTGAGTAAAAGTCTAAAAGTATTTAGTTTTAAATATGTTGCTAAAATATACTTAAGTATCAAAAGTTAAAGTATAAACCATTTCAAATTCCTTAGATTAAATAAACCAGACGGTACAATTTTCTTGTTTTTTTATTTTATTTACAGATAGCCAGGGGCACACTCCAACACTCTGACATAATTTACAAACAAACCATTTGTGTTTAGTGAGTTCACCAGATCAGAGGCAGTAGGGATGACCAGGCATGTTTTCTTGATAAGTGCAGGAATCGGACCATTTTCCTGTGCTGTTAAGCATTCAACGAGTACCTTTGCCTGTCAGGGAAAATGTATGGAGTAAAAAGTACACTATTTGTAGTGAAGTAAAAGTAATAAGTTAAATATAAATAGCTAAGTAAAGATATCCCCCCAAAATACTTAAGTAGTACTTTAAAGTACTTTTACTTAAATAATTTACACCACTGGATAACTGGTGGGAGGCTGGTGGGAGGAGCTATAGGAGGACACTCTCATTGTACTGTCCGGAATGTAAAAAATGGAACGTGGTCAAACATGTGGTTTCTGTATGCCTGATCTGTTAGATACAGTTCTATTTATTCCATTCCAGACATTACATGAGCCTGTCCTCCTATAGAGGACGTGCAGAGACTTAGGGAGGAGTTGGGGAGGATGGTGGATGAAATGGTTACCAATCAGAAACACAAGCATAGACAGATGTGTCGGGAGAAGGGAGAAGAAGAGTGGGAGCTTCAGAACTTCAGGGAACAGTTAGAAAGACTGAAAAACAACATGAAAAAGACAGAGAAGAGAGGGAACAGGAACGAGAAGGAAGGAAAGGAGTTTGTGAAGGGGACAGGAAAGGGGGATGAGGAAAAGAGATTCCAGAGGGAAGCACGGAGGGAGGGTTTGACATGGGTCAACAGTTTAAGGGAATGATGCAGAAGTTGGGGAATATGGGGAATATCAGGACAAAGAGGAGAGGAGCTTGGAGGAAAGGAAAATGTGATATAAAGGGTGCTGGAAATGATCTATAGATTCTAACTATTGGCTACATTAATTTAATACTTTATTTTTTATGGATGACATTCTATGATGCATTTTAAACAAATCAATGAATGTTGATGATATTGTGTGTGTCAGGTTGTTGCATGATTAACTGTTGATATTTGTTACTAATTCATCATAGCACTAGAGAATAAACAAATAACTTTACCACGTATCATTTATGCATTATTCATATGCTTACCATGCTGAACTTATGACAAAACAATACTGCATATCCATAATAACTTATAAATAAAGATGCAAATAATCATAGAAACAGAAATTGTAGCTACTCTCAGTGCTTGCCTTGCCCCTCTGACCTGTACATTTTTATTTGACCATTATTTAAAACTAGGCAAATCAGTAAGTAAGAACTAGGCAAGTCAGCAAGTAAGAACAAATTCTTATTTACAATGACGGCCTACACGGCCGGATGTGATGCAGCCTTGATTCGAACCAGGTACTGCAGTGACGCCTCTTGCACTGAGATGCAGTGTCCTAGACCACCGCACCACTCCAATTAAAACTTGTTGAATTATTAATGAATATGATTTGTTTGTTTAGGATTCTTGGTAATGAATAGTTTGTATGTATGCTTGTTTCCATGTGACTATTCCTCTTTTGTTTGTTGATATTTGTTAATAAAAAAATAAAAAATAAAAAGACTACCGCGCCACTCCGGATCCTACATACCGCACATGCGCAGTGCACCGCCGGCCTCTGTAGCGATGCAAAGATGGCGTCCTCCGTGGTTGTCTGCACTGCGCGTTTACTCAACTTTGTAGGAGTGTCTTCTGGCCATCGTCGGGCTTGCTCGCTGCTTGCCTCGGCGAGACATGGAGAAGCCTGTGTCACGGAGATGTTGGGGACACAACGGTGCAGGATAGGGGGCAACTTTGGCTGTTTGAGACCTGGAAATGCAGTGACATTGAGACTCACAGGTGAGAAATGAAGGACTGTCTGGAGTTGGTGTCAGTGAACCTAGGTAGTAGTTTGGTTGCTATAGAAAGATATTTGTTTTGTCAATCTTTCTGTAAATGTCGTTTTTGTGTTTTCATGTCGCGATCAGACATTAGACACTCTTGGTCGGTACAGTAGCTGGACGTGCATGATGTAACTGTGCTCAGTCAATGGTCAAGCACAATATGTACATGACACAATCTACCGTGTCTGCACTGGTAGTTAATTAACTACAAACTAGCTAGTCCGTACAGTTGGCTAGCTAGTACAGTACACTTCGAAATGCATTATTCTCATTTTTTGTCTAGCTAGTTAGCAATGTCTAACACAGACATGCTAAACACCATTACCCAGAATGCTTTGCTTCAATACAGACAGAAGTTATGGCTCTTTGACGCAGCTCATATCTCCTCCTCTCCACAGGACTGAGGCCCCCCCATGTTGTCAGCAGTAGTCACTCCTTCCACACTAGCTGCTCCTCAGCTAACAAACAGGACTTGTATGATGTTCTGGGGGTGCCTCGCACGGCCACTCAGAAAGAGATCAAGAAAGCCTACTATCAGGTGAGAGGCTTGTCTATTAGGAGAGCCTGCAGCTGTGGCTCTGTTGCTGTGTGGGTTGTTATTGCAGAAATATAGGCCTAGACTGTTGTCATTATGGAGTTCTACACGTATGGAGTTCTCGAATGTTCATAAAAATTGATTCAAACTTCAGTTGTAAACATTGAAATAGTACATGGCCTTGTCCAGTGAAATCAGCTGGGTAGGCTATATAATACCATTTGGTCGATCCTATTCCAGATGGCTAAGAAGTACCACCCAGACACCAACCAGGATGACCCTCAGGCCAAGGAGAAGTTTGCCAAGCTGGCAGAAGCCTACGAGGTAGGCATTCAATTGGTCCCTGGCCTAATTCTACAAATTCAAGTCCTGCATGTTTTCAACTGGCCAAGAATTACATTTCCAATATATCAAAACGATCTGCCAAGCCAGGCATAGGATCCGATGAGGAGCTGATCCTAGATCTGTACCTATTTCAGCAACTTCTAGTCTCTTCTATATTATCTGTAGATTGACAGTGAGACACAACCCCTTAGCAATGACTGGGATATTGTTCCTGATGTTGTTCCTGATATTGTTCCTGATGTTGTTCCCCCAAGGTGCTGAGTGACGAGGTCAAGAGGAAGCAGTATGACACGTACGGGGCGGCAGGCTTCGACCCCGGCCAGGCGGGAGGGGGGGCGGGGGGCCAGCAGTACTGGAGGGCCGGGGGGGCCAGCGTCGACCCAGAGGAAATGTTCAGGAAGATCTTCGGGGAGTTCACAGGAGCGCAGGGTTTCGGAGACTTCAACAGCATGTTTGAACAGAGGCCAGAGGTGCGGTTATAACATGTTATAACAGATCAATAACCCGGTTATAACAAGTTTCATGATTCGGCATAGAATTAGAAATGGTAGAATGTACAGGTTCTAATTAACAGCAATGTTACATGGTTTCATGTGAATGTTTAGAGCTTGCTTAGTTATTCATATTCAGCCATATGTTTTAATCTAACTCTTTCTCCCTCTCTCTCGCACCTTATTACCTCCCCCTTTTTCTCCCACTATACCTCCATCTCTTTACCCTTTTCTCTCTCTCCCTTTTCCTGTCTCTCTCTGTTCCCTCCCTCTCTCTCTCAGTTTGTGATGGAGCTGACGTTCACCCAGGCAGCTAAGGGAGTGAACAAGGAGATGACAGTGAACCTGGACGATGCGTGTCAGAGATGTGATGGTAAAGGTAGCGAGCCAGGAACCAAGGTCCAGCACTGTCACTACTGTAACGGCACCGGCATGGTGAGTGGTGTCAACCAACTGTCACCGTCAGGGACCAGGGCCTGTATTCCCAAAGCCTCACACAATGATTTATTATGATTTAAAAGGCGAAACTGCTCCTAGATCAGAACTGCTACTTTGAGTACAGGCCCTGATGTTTTACATGGTTGTCTCCACGGTGACCGTATCGCTTTTATAAAACAGAAATCTCAGGGAGGCAGTAGCCATTATAAATTCACTATCTACTCAATTTACTTCAGGGCTTAACTTCTTTGGTCCACACTCCCATAACTTATTAAGGCACCTTTATTATCATTATACTGTAGTAATGTTAAAAATGTGTGATAATCATAATGTTGGTCTCTGTGCTGCCCCCTGTAGGAGTCTATAAACACCGGTCCCTTCATGATGCGCTCTACGTGTCGACGCTGTGGTGGGCGGGGCTCCATCATGACCACGCCCTGTGTGATGTGTCGCGGATCGGGACAGACCAAACAGAGACAGACCGTCACCGTGCCTGTGCCCGCAGGTGAGAGAGAGACACTGACTGACTGTGTGTGTCTCTGGTTGGGCCATGATACAAGGAGACAATTGTTCAATGATGTGATAAAAATGCAGATTGACTTCAGACATGGACTGATGTTTTATATTGTCTTGCAGGAGTAGACAATGGACAGACTGTACGAATGCCAGTGGGGAAGAAGGAAATCCACATCACATTTAGAGTAAGTGTGGACAGCATTTAGCTCGTTGTTTACCCTACCCTTCAATGAGCTCCCAGACATCAGTTACACGACTGTATGCTGTTGCTTTCTCTTTGGGAGTTTGAGTGCGTAGATATCTGAAGTATTATTCATGTCAATCCTTGTTTGATTGATTGAGGTTCTGATGATCCAGCTTTGCTTTGGCTGACCAACCTGAAGCCTTAATGTTCTGTAGACCAATCCAATATAAAAAACATTGGGGAAACAATTGTACTTTTCTCATTTGTGAAACACTTATTATGACACTGTTATATTTGTGATGGTCCGGTATCTCCTCTTCTCTCCAGGTCCAGAGGAGTCCAGTGTTCAGACGTGATGGGATCAACATCCACTCTGATGTCCACATCTCTGTAGCCCAGGCTATTCTGGGGGGCTCTGCCCGGGCACAGGGACTCTACAACACCATAGATATACAGGTGAGAGGGATGGAGAGAGAGAGGGAGGGGGAGTTAGATCTCTGTAGGCCAGGCTATACTGGGGGGCTCTGCTAGAGCACAGGGACTCTACAACACCATAGACACACTCACCGGCCAGTTTGTTAGGTACACCACACTGTTCACCAAACTGAATCGCTCCTACAGACAGTGAGTCACGTGGCCGTGGCTTGTTGTATGAAGCAGGCAGACGAGCATCAAGGCATTGATTTTCTGTTCCATTAAACGTTAGAATGGGGCAAAACGAGTGACCTAAGGGACTTTGAGTGTGGTATGATCGTCGGTACCAGGCGCGCCGGATCCAGTATCTCAGAAACGTCCGCCCTCCTGGGCTTTTCACGCATAACAGTGCGACAAACAAAAAACATCCAGTCAGCAGCAGTCTTGTGGGCTGAAACAGCTCGTTGATGAGAGGTCGAAAGGAGAATGGCAAGAATTGTGCAAGCTATCAGGCGTGTCACAAACATACAAATAACGGCGCAGTAGAGCAGTGGTGTGCAGAACGGCATCTTGGAACGCACAACTCAACGATCCTTGTCACTGATGGGCTGTTGCAGCAGACGACCACACCGGGTTCCACTATCAACTAAAACAAGAAAAAGCAGCTCCTGTGGGCATGTGAACACTGGACCCTTGAGGAGTGTAATAACATCACCTGGAACATGACAGCGAGCTCAGTTTAGTTGAGTGGCCTGGACAGTCCCCAGACCTGGACAGTCCCCAGACCTCAACCCAATAGAGCATCTTTGGGATGAGATGGAACGAGATGTTTGCAGCATGAATGTACCGCCAGTCCAATCTGCAGTAACTGCGTAATGCCATCGCGTCAGCATGGACCAACATCCTTGTGGAACGGTTCTGACACATTGTAGAATACCTGTAAAAATTCAGGATGTTCAGGAGGCAAAGGAGGGGTCTGACCCAGTACGAGATGTGTGTACCTAATAAAAGTGTATACAGGTGAGAGGGAGGGAAAAGGGGGCAGGAGGGATGGAAGGAGAGAGAAATAAGTTGTTTTCTGCTCAGGCACAGGGACTATACAACATTATAGACATCCAGGTGAGGGAGGGGGAAAGGAACTGTATCCCTGACTATTGAATTTATCTAGTCGGAAGTTTACATACATTTTTCAACCACTCCACACATTTCTTGTTAACAAACTATAGTTTTGGCAAGTCGATTAGGACATCTACTTTGTGCATGACACAAGTCATTTTTCCAACAATTGTTTACATACAGATTATTTCACTTAAAATTCACTGTATCACAATTCCAGTGGGTCAGAAGTTTACATGCACTAAGTTGACTGCCTTTAAACAGCTTGGAAAATTCAAGAAAATTATGTCATGGCTTTAGAAGCTTCTGATAGGCTAATTTACATAATTTGAGTAAATTGGAGTTGTATCTGTGGATGTATTTCAAGGCCTACCTTCAAACTCAGTGCCTCTTTGCTAGACATCATGGGAACATTTTAAAGAATCAGCCAAGACCTCAGAAAACAATTTGTAGACCTCCACAAGTCTGGTTCATCCTTGGGAGCAATTTCCAAACACCTGAAGGTACCACGTTCATCTGTACAAACAATAGTATGCAAGTATAAACACCATGGGACCATGCAGCCGTCATACCGCTCAGGAAGGAGACGCGTTCTGTCTCCTAGAGATGAACGTACTTTGTTGCGAAAAGTGCAAGTCAATCCCAAACAACAGCAAAGGACCTTGTGAAGATGCTGGAGGAAATGGGTACAAAAGTATCTATATCCACATTAAAATGAGTCCAATATCAACATAACCTGAAAGGCCACTCAGCAAGGAAGAAGCCACTGCTCCAAAAACACCATTAAACTACGACTACGGTTTGCAACTGCACATGGGGACAAAGATTGTACTTTTTGGAGAAAATATAACTTTTTGGCCATAATGACCATTGTTATGTTTGGTAGAAAAGGGGGGAGGCTTGCAAACCAAAGAACACCATCCCAACCGTGAAGCACGGGGGTGGCAGCATCATGTTGTGGGGGTGCTTTGCTGCAGGAGGGACTGGTGCACTTCACAAAATAGATGGCATCATGAGGCAGGAAAACTATGTAGATATATTGAAGCAACGTCTCAAGACATCAGTCAGGAAGTTAAAGCTTGGTTACAAATGGGTCTTCCAAATGGACAATGACCCCAAGCATACTTCCAAAGTTGTGGCAATATGGCTTAACGACAACAAAGTCAAGGTATTGGAGTGGCCAACACCAAGCCTTGACCTCAATCCTATAGAACATTTGTGGGCAGAACTGAAAAAGCGTGTGTGAGAAAGGAGGCCTACAAACCTGACTCAGTTACACCAGCTCTGTCAGGAGGAATGGGCCAAAATTCACTCAAATTATTGTGGGAAGCTTGATGAAGGCTTCCTGAAACGTTTGACCCAACTTAAACAATTTAAAGGCAATGCTACCAAATACTAATTGAGTGTATGTAAACTTCTGACCTACTGGGAATGCGATGAAAGAAATACAATCTGAAATAAATCATTCTCTACTATTATTCTGACATTTCACATTGTTGAAATAAAGTGGTGATCCTAACTGACCTAAGACACAGGGAATTCTTACTAGGACTAAATGTCATAATTTGTGAAAAACAGAGTTTAAATGTATTTGGCTAAGATGTATGTAAACTCCTGATTTCAACTGTATATGAAGTATTTCAATGTTTGGGTGTAATTTTGTTCAGTATGTATTACATTACCACAACCATCTGGATATATGACATTAGATACATGTTACACTGACCTAGTCAATCTGACAACCATCTGGAAATATGACATTAGATACATTACACTGACCTAGTCAATCTGACAACCATCTTGAAATATGACATTAGATACATTACACTGACCTAGTCAATCTGACAACCATCTGGAAATATTACATTAGATACATTACACTGACCTAGTCAATCTGACACCCATCTGGAAATATTACATTAGATACATTACACTGACCTAGTCAATCTGACACCCATCTGGATATATGACATTAGATACATGTTACACTGACCTAGTCAATCTGACACCCATCTGGAAATATGACATTAGATAAATGTTACACTGACCTAGTCAATCTGACACCCATCTGGAAATATGACATTAGATACATGTTACACTGACCTAGTCAATCTGACAACCATCTGGAAATATGACATTAGATACATGTTACACTGACCTAGTCAATCTGACAACCATCTGGAAATATGACATTAGATACATGTTACACTGACCTAGTCAATCTGACAACCATCTGGAAATATGACATTAGATACATGTTACACTGACCTAGTCAATCTGACAACCATCTGGAAATATGACATTAGATACATGTTACACTGACCTAGTCAATCTGACAACCATCTGGAAATATGACATTAGATGCATGTTATATTAACCCTAGTCTTGCTTGTCCAAGCTGAATGGTCTACTTGGCTTGTGTCGATAGACACACTGGCAGATGTGAAAAGAGACTGGATTGACCGAACCACTGCCCTTTGTTTTGTAGATCCCTCCAGGTTGCCAGGCCGACCAGAAGATCCGCCTGCAGGGAAAGGGGATCCAGAGGATGAACAGCTACAGTTATGGAGATCACTACGTTCACATCAAGATCAGAGTACCTAAGTAAGAGAGAGAACACACACACACAGACACGTGCGGGGACACACACTCCCAGAAACACACACACATCAAATCTAGTTTTATTGGTCGCATACACAGATTTGCAGATGTTATCGAAAGGGAAGCAAAATGCTTGTGTTTCTAGCTCCAACAGTGCAGTAATACCTAACAATACAATACTAAAAACATAATACACACACAATCCCATGGGTGACTGTCTGCCGGCGCCATCTTGTGGAGAGTCTGACATTAACACAGACCCATTCACTTAACTCTGACTGTTGTCTAGCTAGCATGGTTTTGTGTGACCGCTGCTTTCACTTCATGGTTAGAATAGAGTGTTATTATCCATCCCTCTTGTCTTCTACCACTGTAGGAAGTTAACTCGTCGACAGCGCTCCCTGCTCCTGAGTTACGCAGAGGAAGAGGCTGACGTGGAGGGGACTGTCAACGGAGTCACTGCTACTACCACAGGTAGGTTGTTTATACCTGGGAATTCTACTATATAGTTCCACATCCAGATCACCTTGTCTTTCTCCTGCCGCTGCTAGCCTGTCCCCTCTCAACAGACACACACATTTTAAATACTTTACTTAATCTATTTAAGTAAATTACAGCAAATAAGGATTCAAACATTTCAAACGCACGCCAAGCACACAAGTGTATACACAAACACGCGTGTTAAAACATGATGCAAACATGGGTCGTATTTTGGCTGATGCATGTAGTACCTGTTTTTGTCCAGGTGGGGGCAGGAGTGGGCAGCGCTCTGAGTTTGGGGCAGGACAGGGCAGAACAGAGGAGAAGAAGAAAGAAGACGAAGAGGAGGAGGGCATCCTTTCCAAAATAAAGAAAATCTTTAGCTGACAGCCACACCTCAGGTAGGACCCCCCAACACCCTTTACACTAGCTGTGTAATGTGTGTTAGTCTGACTAACATGAATACTATACCTTCAGAATACACACACTAACATCTACATTTCTCCAACCTGCGGTGTGGCTGTCCTATTGTACAGTGGTTCCCAAACTGTGGGGTGGGCACCATCTAGGGGTCGTCAGGGAGGGCGCTGGTATACATCACATGAATTTACATTCGACATGGCAAAATGAATAGAATTGCAGGAAAATTAGCTTTAAATCTGCAAAATGTCAGAATATACACACACACACTAACAGATCACTCCTCCAACCTGCGGTGTGGCTGTCCTATTGTAGATAGTATGTAGGTCTAGATATACCTGCTGCTCATTCCTCTGCTTAGGCCTGTTCTATAGTAGATAGTATGTAGGTCTAGATATACCTGCTGCTCATTCCTCTGCTTAGACCTGTTCTATAGTAGATAGTATGTAGGTCTAGATATACCTGCTGCTCATTCCTCTGCTTAGGCCTGTTCTATAGTAGATAATATGTAGGTCTAGATATACCTGCTGCTCATTCCTCTGCTTAGGCCTGTTCTATAGTAGATAATATGTAGGTCTAGATATACCTGCTGCTCATTCCTCTGCTTAGGCCTGTTCTATAGTAGATAATATGTAGGTCTAGATATACCTGCTGCTCATTCCTCTGCTTAGGCCTGTTCTATAGTAGATACTATGTAGGTCTAGATATACCTGCTGCTCATTCCTCTGCTTAGGCCTGTTCTATAGTAGATAATATGTAGGTCTAGATATACCTGCTGCTCATTCCTCTGCTTAGGCCTGTTCTATAGTAGATAATATGTAGGTCTAGATATACCTGCTGCTCATTCCTCTGCTTAGGCCTGTTCTATAGTAGATAATATGTAGGTCTAGATATACCTGCTGCTCATTCCTCTGCTTAGGCCTGTTCTATAGTAGATAATATGTAGGTCTAGATATACCTGCTGCTCATTCCTCTGCTTAGGCCTGTTCTATAGTAGATAATATGTAGGTCTAGATATACCTGCTGCTCATTCCTCTGCTTAGGCCTGTTCTATAGTAGATAATATGTAGGTCTAGATATACCTGCTGCTCATTCCTCTGCTTAGGCCTGTTCTATAGTAGATAATATGTAGGTCTAGATATACCTGCTGCTCATTCCTCTGCTTAGGCCTGTTCTATAGTAGATAATATGTAGGTCTAGATATACCTGCTGCTCATTCCTCTGCTTAGGCCTGTTCTATAGTAGATAATATGTAGGTCTAGATATACCTGCTGCTCATTCCTCTGCTTAGGCCTGTTCTATAGTAGATAATATGTAGGTCTAGATATACCTGCTGCTCATTCCTCTGCTTAGGCCTGTTCTATAGTAGATAATATGTAGGTCTAGATATACCTGCTGCTCATTCCTCTGCTTAGGCCTGTTCTATAGTAGATAATATGTAGGTCTAGATATACCTGCTGCTCATTCCTCTGCTTAGGCCTGTTCTATAGTAGATAATATGTAGGTCTAGATATACCTGCTGCTCATTCCTCTGCTTAGGCCTGTTCTATAGTAGATAATATGTAGGTCTAGATATACCTGCTGCTCATTCCTCTGCTTAGGCCTGTTCTATAGTAGATAATATGTAGGTCTAGATATACCTGCTGCTCATTCCTCTGCTTAGGCCTGTTCTATAGTAGATAATATGTAGGTCTAGATATACCTGCTGCTCATTCCTCTGCATAGACCTGTTCTATAGTAGATAATATGTAGGTCTAGATATACCTGCTGCTCATTCCTCTGCTTAGGCCTGTTCTATAGTAGATAATATGTAGGTCTAGATATACCTGCTGCTCATTCCTCTGCTTAGGCCTGTTCTATAGTAGATAATATGTAGGTCTAGATATACCTGCTGCTCATTCCTCTGCTTAGGCCTGTTCTATAGTAGATAATATGTAGGTCTAGATATACCTGCTGCTCATTCCTCTGCCTAGGCCTGTTCTATAGTAGATAATATGTAGGTCTAGATATACCTGCTGCTCATTCCTCTGCTTAGACCTGTTCTATAGTAGATAATATGTAGGTCTAGATATACCTGCTGCTCATTCCTCTGCCTAGGCCTGTTCTATAGAACCAGACTCACACCTGTAGATGTCTCCCACCAACCCTGACTAATATAGTCACTTTTGGAAGCATTTGTCTGACCTCTTGTTCCCCCCCATTTCCTCCTCCCAGGTAAGAGATCAACAGGACAATAATGGGAGAAGGTAAGCGACTGGCACTCCGTCCCGCTCACTACCCTCCCTCACCTACCGCCTGGATAGAGGGAGGTAGAGAAATTGAGAGAGGGGTTTGGATTCGTTATAAGAACATCCATTTACACGGAACGGGCCACCAAGAAAGCCAAGCCCTGCCACACACTGTTTAGTCCCAAGTGACACAGGTGTTGGGTTGAGAAACTAAAAACGTGTTTTACCTGGAGGGGATTCAAAATGGACGTCAACAAGGAGTACAGGAGAAGATTTGCAAAGAGAAGCAGCGAAGACAATAATTCGAGCAAGCTTTTCACAATGAGTGCGTTTCAGATGCACAGATGATCAGGACCTGTGATCTAGGATCAGTTCCCCCTTGTCCATTCATTTTAATCTGAGTCAAAACTGATCCCAGATCAGCATTCCTACTATGAGACACTTTATGAATATGGGCCCTGATCTTACAATGGCTGGTCTGGAGAAGTGTCTTAGCACCTCAGGAACCACGTCCATAAGATATAGTGGTTGTATAATCTGTGCAGAATGTATTTAAAACACACCCATTGGCATCATGTTGTCTGATAAAGGCTGATGTATTTAGTTTTATTGTCATTATGGTGTTGTATGTGTAACGGGCAACACAGCTGTGCAAGACTTAGTTAATAAAGTATTGAAACTGAAATACAACTTCATCATACATTAAAATGCTGCATTGTGGTAAATGTAGTGATGATCATAGTTGTATCAGTATTCTCTAAACCCTTCTGGACTACAGTATAGGTGGACTGTGTTTATTTGGCAGCAAATGGAAAACCGTAGTAGATATTACATATACAGTACTATAACAATATATACAATAAAGCCACATCAATCTATATACACAAAAATAACAATTGTTGGTTTCCCATGTGATCTGTCACAATCACGCACTCTTTTCCCTCACCATTCCCATTCTCTTGTTCTCTTCCCCCCCCCCCACCACATTGTTTACCAGTCTGCCTAGCTGTTCTCTGAACCGCCATCTCCTTCCATCAAATCCAATTGGATTTGTCGCATGTAGACAAACAGTGAAAGGCTTACAGGTCCACCCCAACAGCGTAAAGATTTTAAAAATAGTAACACAGGGAATAAATACACAATAAGTAACAATAACATGGCTATATAAATAGTAGCATATGTGATGAGAGTAAGTGTGTGTCAATGTATGTATATATGTATATTATATATATATACACACGTGTTGCAGTGTGAGTAGAGTCAAAATAGTTAGTGCAAAAAGGGTCAGTGCATATAGTCTGGTAACTATTTAGTAGTCTTCTGGTTTGGGGGTAGAAGCTAATCAGGGTCCAGTTGGTTCCAGACAACCAGTGCATTGTACTGTGCATGTTTGTTTTTTCTTTGACTTTTTTCATTATTTGATCTTAGTGGGGCATGGCTCCAAATCAATACATTCTCTAACTCAGCTTCTCCTCTCCTCTCATTTTCTTAAATACATTGTTTATCCAATGTAGAACCTGGTCGACCATCACATTAAAGTTGATAATCATCGACGTTGTCAGCGTCGTCCTCCAGTGCATCACGGTGCCGAGGGGCCCCCCAGGTTGATCACTCTGACCGATCTCAGTCTGCTCCAAACTCACTGTGACAAAAGGTAGAAGCAAAATTTAGTGCAATGTACCCTACTGTGATGATGCAGCTCCTTTATTTTATGTAATAGTTAGCATTTTTGCAGTCTATAGAGGATTAGAGTGTTACAGGTGAATGAGCAATTCTGTGTGTACAGTAATTCAGTCATGATTGGCCACATGTACACCAAAGTAGTCAGCTGTGGACAAGATACACGTGTAATATAACATCATGTGTTCTTACTGTCAGGGGGATACAATTCGATACTGCGCCTCCTTTGGTTTGTCCTGTTAGTAGGAGGACCTTCTCCAGCTCCCAGAGCTAGTGAGACCATCAAGGAAGAGAAAAATAAACATGAATGTGATAAGTCAAATCCATTAGTAACAATTCTACTTTTTTTACACCAAAATTGGTGTGACAGAACTGGTGCAAAAATAGGTCAGGAAAAGTTACTTTATGGATCCTAGGAAATGTCAGGAGTAGACCTATGCACTAGTATCCATTTATCACAGTTGAGCCTATTTGCTCCACGGCCACGTTAGTAGCATCAACAAGCTCCGTCTCATGTTGAATTAGACATTCATCTATATTTAGAAGTTGTTCCAAACGTCAAATTTAAGGTAGGGGTATGAAATGTTAAATGTTTAAATTACATTGGGATCGTTAACGTTCAGAAAAAGTCGATAGCGGAAAACTGCACTGATTTTGTTATCACAAAACTACCCCTAACAACTACACCCAACAGGCCCCGATCATCATCATAAAGGGAGAGAAATAAATGTAACTTATACCTAATACAACAATGCTGTAAGTAGGAGATCTTTCTAATTATTTGCCACGGATATAAAGCGCTCCACACATCGTTGTTAACAATTGGGAAAATGACAGTGACATGCTGACCAGCCGCTGTTATTCAATTGTTGCACCCACACTGCTCGTGTGCGTCAACGAGCGCCTACATAGCCAGGCACTAAAATAGAATTTGGTTCTGTTTGTGACACGTGACGCTCTGCAAGTCCCACCTCCTCATTGGTTTTTAGGAGCATACACCCACGTGGGTGATTGAAAGATGGTCCACACTTCAGTCCAGTTGGTAGTGGTAATGCACCTTAATGCACCGTTGGTTGCCAACTGCCATATGAATTCCAAAGAAGAAGAAGCCTGAAGTAGGAGAGATGACTGGAAACTAACTCGGTTTACCCTTTTATCTGTGGATTAATTGTCATAGAGGACCTTGTGCATTTCAGGTCAAATTTGTCCCAGGACAAATTAGCTAGCGACAGCAAGCTAGCTAGCTAAATTGCCATAAATGTTTAATGCTTTTTGACCTGTCCCCAAATTAATATAGTTGGTTCAGAGTTCGTTTTGATGTTTCAACCTGCATGTCCTGATTGCATCTGGTGTGAGTGGACCAAATCAACATGCGCGCGCGGTCTGGTCAGCATGACAGGGAAGTGACAACAGCGAGGCCCTGTATGGCAATAAGCAGTGGTGTAAAGTACTTAAGTAAAAATACTTTAAAGTACTACTTAAGTAGTTTTGGGGGGTATCTGTACTTTACTATTTATATTTTTCGCAACTTTTACTTCACTACATTCCTAAAGCAAATAATGTACTTTTTAGTCCATACATTTCCCTGAGACCCAAAAGGACTCGTAGCAGGACAGGAAAATGGTCCAATTCACTCACTTGTACAAGACAACATGCCTGGTCATCCCTACTCCCTCTGATCTGGCGAACTCACTAAACACAAATGCTTAGTTTGTAAATGATGTTAGAATGTTGAAGTGATCCTGGCTATCCGTAAATTAAAAAAAACAAGAAAATGGTACCGTCTGGTTTGCTTAATGTAAGGAATTTGAAATGATTTACACTTTTGATACTTAAGTTTATTTTTTAAATTACATTTACTTTTGATACTTAAGTATCTTTAAAACCAGATACTTCTAGACTTTTACTTATTTTTCTGTGAGACTTTCACTTGAGTCATTTTCTATTAATAAGGTATCTTTACTTTTACTCAAGTATGACAATTGGGTACTTTTTCCACCACTGGCAATAAGCTACTTTGAGCAGTTAAATGAGAAGGTGATAATGCAAACTTTCTTTGGATTGGTGGATACATCTCATTATTTTAATATTGTTTGAATATTCGAGGGATTTTTTTACGTCAACCGCCTGTATTCAATGGAGAGCGATACTATGCTACTTGCCTCCTAACATGAATATGCATAGCCTTCGAGACTATTCGGATAGTGTTTTTTCTAAAATTTGCCGGGATGTCACGTGTCCTACTTATAGCAGAACACTTGTAACAATCTAAGTATTACGAAACTTCTATTAGATCAAATAAACCTCACGTAGCAAATAAGCCATTACATTTTTTGTTGACCAAATTCGACACGTATTGACCTTCATACAAGATCCTCACTTGGTGAGCGAAACACTAAACGCCACATGCTGGATAAAAAAATTGTTTTGGCAGAGTTGAGCCTCACTTCGACTCTCTCTCTGGGCAGGGTTGCCATGTCCGAAGTTTTCTAGAAGAATTGGGCTACTTTGAAAACAATGTCGCAGTTGAAAATGTATTTGTCGCGGGGTTGCCGTTTTTGGGCTACTTCTAAATCGCACTGCGGTCGCCATGACAATTTCCTACAAATATATAAACTCAGCAAAAAAAGAAACGTCCCTTTTTCAGGACCCTGTCTTTCAAAGATATTTTGTAAAAATCCAAGAACGTCACAGATCTTCATTGTAAAGGGTTTAAACACTGTTTCCCATGCTTGCTCAATAAACCATTAACAATTAATGAACATGCACCTGACACTAACAGCTTACAGACGCAATTAAGGTCACAGTTATGAAAATTTAGGACATTAAAGAGGCCTTTCTACTGACTCTGAAAAACACCAAAAGAAAGATGCCCAGGGTCCCTGCTCAACTGCGTGAACGTGCCTTAGGCATGCTGCAAGGAGGCATAAGGACTGCAGATGTGGCCAGGGCAATAAATTGCAATGTCCGTACTGTGAGACGCCTAAGACAGCACTACAGGGAGACAGGACGGACAGCTGATCGTGTAACAACACCTGCACAGGATCGGTACATCCGAACATCACACCTGCAGGACAGGTACAGAATGGGAACAACAAATGCCTGAGTTACACCAGGAACGCACAGTCCCTCCATCAGTGCTCAGACTGTCCGCAATAGGTTGAGAGAGGCTGGACTGAGGGCTTGTAGGCCTTTTGTAAGGCAGGTCCTCCCCAGACATCACAGGCAACAACGTCGTCTATGGGCACAAACCCACCGTCACTGGACCAGACAGGACTGGCAAAAAGTGCTCTTCACTGACGAGTCGCGGTTTTGTCTCACCCGTGGTGATGGTCGGATTCGCGTTTATCGTCGAAGGAATGAGCGTTACACCGAGGCCTGTACTCTGGAGCGGGATCGAGGGTCCGTCATGGTCTGTGGCGGTGTGTCACAGCATCATCGGACTGAGCTTGTTGTCATCGCAGGCAATCACAACGCTGTGCGTTACAGTGAAGACATCCTCCTCCCTCATGTGGTACCCTTCCTGCAGGCTCATCCTGACGTGACCCTCCAGCATGACAATGCCACCAACCATACTGCTCGTTCTGTGCGTGAGCACGTCTGGGACCTGTTGGATCGGAGGGTGAGGGGCTAGGGCCATTCCCCCCCAGAAATGTCCGGGAACTTGCAGGTGCCTTGGTGGAAGACTGGGGTAACATCTCATAGCAAGAACTTGCAAATCTGGTGCAGTCCACGAGGAGGAGATGCACTGCAGTACTTAATGCAGCTGGTGGCCACACCAGGTACTGACTTGATTTTGACCCACCCCCTACCCCTTTGTTCAGGGACACATTATTCAATTTCTATTAGTCACATGTCTGTGGAAAATGTTCAGTTTGTCTCAGTTGTTGAATCTTGTTATGTTCATACAAATATTTACACATGTTAAGTTTGCTGAAAATCAACGCAGTTGACAGTGAGAGGACATTTCTTTTTTGCTGAGTTTATTTCACTGTGACATGCTGCTGCTGACTACCAGGCAGTCTGTTTCTGTTTGAGTGGTGGGGTTGTGTGTGTTAAGCGCTGCAGCTGAGTCTTATGAGTGAGAGGAGACAGCGCAGTACATCCTGCAAGTTACAACAAGTTGTAGGTAGCCTATTTAGATGGCATATGACACACCTATTTCCAATGCTTTTTACACAACACATTAACGCGCTAGAACTGATGGCCCATAGTATGCCTGCTACAAGTTCGTAAAAAAATAATTGTTTACTTAATTACAGTGAAATGTAAGGAAACTCAATGTAATTTTCACATAAAAAATGGATAGTAAACATTTTCTCACGCGTGCCACTAGTAGATCACTAATCCATTTCCATTAACATTGCAAAACATAATAACATGTTACCTCGTCCTGTAGCCTGCTCAATTAACAACGAAGGCTTTGGGAAGTAAACCAGCCCAGTTCAGTAAGATAACATGTTACCTCGTCCTGTAGCCTGCTCAATTACAAAAGCTTTGGGAAGTAAATCAGCCAAGTTCAGTAAGATCAATGCTGACTGGGACGATAACTTTAATCTGGGACTAAAAGAAAGAAGCAAAATATTGTCACCTTCATCGGTCTTCATTGTCGGCTCTCAGTCAGAGCAATAAAAGAGTTATCTGGTGCAACGTGAAGCGCCACCAACTAAAAACATTTGCATACTTTTGCTAGCTCCACCCCTTTTCTAGCTCCACACCTAGCAGCACAACTGTTTCTGGTCACAGAATATTCCAGAAAATCGCGGTAAACATCGCCTCTATTATTAGCCAGGCCCATTTTTCAAAGGAAACACAATTTAATTATATCTCTATTTGAGCAAAAATAATGAATGTTGTTGTGATCACAAGAAAATTCTAATAATATAGGTAAAGAGTCCCATAGTCAGCCAGACAAATCTGAATGTTCTATCATAAAGTAAAGAACAATTAGTTTCCCTGGCTGTTATGGCTTCTTAGAAATACTATAAGAGTAAATTCAAATCAAATCAAATTTTATTTGTCGCATACACATGGTTAGCAGATGTTAATGCGAGTGTAGCGAAATGCTTGTGCTTCTAGTTCCGACAATGCAGTAATAACCAACAAGTAATCTAACCTAACAATTCCACAACTAATACCTTATACACACAAGTGTAAAGGGATAAAGAATATGTACATAAAGATATATGAATGAGTGATGGTACAGAACGGCATAGGCAAGATGCAGTAGATGGTATAGAGTACAGTATATACATATGAGATGAGTAATGTGGGGTATATAAACATAAAGTGGCATAGTTTAAAGTGGCTAGTGATACATGTAGTACATAAAGATGGCAAGATGCAGTAGATGATATAGAGTACAGTATATACATATACATATGAGATGAGTAGTGTAGGGTATGTAAACATTATATTAAGTGGCATTGTTTAAAGTGGCTAGTGATACATTTTTACATAATTTCCATCAATTCCCATTATTAAAGTGGCTGGAGTTGAGTCAGTATGTTGGCAGCGGCCACTAAATGTTACAGTCTGATGGCCTTGAGATAGAAGCTGTTTTTCAGTCTCTCGGTCCCTGATTTGATGCACCTGTACTGACCTCGCCTTCTGGATGATAGCGGGGTGAACAGGCAGTGGCTCGGGTGGTTGTTGTCCTTGATGATCTTTATGGCCTTCCTGTGACATCAGGTGGTGTAGGTGTCCTGGAGGGCAGGTAGTTTGCCCCCGGTGATGCGTTGTGCAGACCTCACTACCCTCTGGAGAGCCTTACGGTTGTGGGCGGAGCAGTTGCCGTACCAGGCGGTGATACAGCCCGACAGGATGCTCTCGATTGTGCATCTGTAGAAGTTTGTGAGTGCTTTTGGTGACAAGCCGAATTTCTTCAGCCTCCTGAGGTTGAAGAGGCGCTGCTGCGCCTTCTTCACAACGCTGTCTGTGTGGGTGGACCAATTCAGTTTGTACCTAAATTAGGTTAATAGCAGTGTTTCTAATATAATCACATCATGTGATCATGTGAAAAGGCGTCCCATGGTCTGTTTTGGCAACATTAATGTAGAAGTGTTTAGAAACATATTCTATTCTTATTTACAATAAGTGACTCCAAAATGACACAATACATTATTTACCAGTCATTTCTATTGGGCACAAAATAATCTGAAACACAACCAAAACAAACAGCAAATGAATCCAACAAGTTTGTACAGTCACAAGTTTGATGTTATCATTGCGTGCTAGGAATATGGGACCAAATACTAAACTTTTGATTACTTTAATACACAAGTGAATTTGTCCCAATACTTTTGGTCCCCTAAAATGGGACTAAGTACAAAAAGTGCTGTAATTTCTAAATGGTTCACCTGATATGGATGGAAATACCCTCAAATTAAAGCTGACAGTCTGCACACAACAAAACATTTCACTATCCCAATACTTTGAGCTCACTGTATATTTAGTTTGTATTCCAACTCTTTGCTTGTCCTGAGATAGCCGTTGATCATGACTCTCAGTTCCATTACACATAAGAGTCGTTGGACGAAGGCGTCTTCTGTAGGGGGGAGTTTTGTTAGGAGCCCCGGCGCCCGGTCTGAACAATAACACGCATCGCTTGTGGTGCTGTTTTGGAATCACAAGGACCTTATCTTTCATATCAATATAATGTTCAACAAACAAAAGGTTAAAATGATAAACTCCTTTAAAGGGTTAGTGTGCCCACATGGCCATATCTCCATGTTACAGCGCGTGTTTACAGAAAACAGACGGAAGACAGAGTCGACTACCTGTGCTAAAAAGCTATCTGCATCTCCTAACACCTATGTATAAACAGAAGACGGACGCCACACATTGTCACAAAAAAAATACGGTTGACTGCAACTGTGTTAAAACAGTGTACAGTAAGTGTGTATTTTGCATTTGAAAATGTTTTGATGTGATATGAAAGTAGAGGGATTTATGTTTCTAGAACCGTACCGCAATTGAGAATTGATTCCTGTTTAGAGTATTTGGCTGTTTTGGCTTCCAGAGCCAATTCGCACTTTAAAAAGAGCATTTAAGGTCCTTGCACTAAGGAGTAACTTTAGGCTCATTTAGCATAGCAAAACAATTACAGGACAAGACGGGACAGGAATTAATTTTCACTCCTGTGCAAGTCTCTTGATATGCCACACCCGTCAGTTGGCAAAGGAGAAATGCTCACTAACGGGTGAAAATAAAACATTTGAGAGAAATAAGCTTTTTGTGCATATGGAACATTTCTGGGATCTTTTATTCCAGCTCATGAAACATGGGACCAACACTTTACATGTTGCATTTATATTTTTGTTCAGCATAAATAATAACGAGCACATTGCGAACATTTTGTTCAGTTTCTGACCTAAACTATACAAGTAACTCCAAAATACTACTCCCAGTTTGCTGCACACACAAAAAAAATATTAGCCAGCCAGGCTCTTGATGGCAGGAGGGGATTCTCTGCTGTTACCAAGCCGTGAATGCTTGATATTGGAAGAAGCTAAGTGTAAATCACTCACTGTTGTGCAGGGTGCGCCTGGTGATCTAATTACAGTAATTCACAACTAAATGTTTGCCAACTAGATATCTTAGAACTATTAAGTTAACTGTCTAAAATGTGCTAAATGATCTGCAGTTGGATTTCTAATTTAGTAGCTAGTTAGCTATCTCGTTAAGTGGTTAATCTAATCAACTATTATGTTATCTAGTTTATATTTATGTCAGGTTACTGGCAGGGTTGTGGTTAATGTGCATTCAGCAACGTGTACATGCCACCTGAAATTAAATAAATAATGACAGTGCCTTTGGGAAGTTTTTACATGATCCATTGAAGTTATTTCATTATGCATCAACAAGTTGTTAGTCACTTGATAACATTATAACCGCTGGACAATGTAACAACTTACTACATTAATAGACAAACTGGTCAAGGGCTTGATGATTAGTTGACAAGTAGAATGTGACGGGTATTCTTACGAAGCAGGTTTGAGGAGTTAGCGAGGTAACTTTGGTCAACTCTGAGTTCAACTCGGGATAACTGGTCATACCAAAGTGGCTCACTTTTGAGCCAGGTGCATTTCTATGGCAACGAATCCTTCAGAACTAACCGGCTCCGGGTCAGGCTAACTCCATTCATTTCCCCCATAGGGTTAGGTTTTCCAGTTTAGCCTTCTGGCCTACTCTACGTGACAAGGTGAAAGACTAAAATAAAGCATTGTATTGTGTTCCTCCCTAATGAACAGTGAGGAGAGATGTGTTCCGGTTGGTTAACTGTGAGGAGTTTAGCCCAGTGATTGTAGTCCTTGGCAATGGATGCAGTAGCACCTGACCTTTATGCCTCAGAGCCTGTCAATGTGTGTGTGTAAGTGTGTAATTGTGTAACTGTACAGAACATTTACGGTTTTTAGGACTAGAAGAGGGTGAACTCTATGACTGCGCCACAAGTTGTGCAACAATGAAATCAGATTCAGATCCCCTTCATTTGACGTAGACGACTGTTTGTCAGTTTGCTTGAACGTTTGCCACATTGCTGAACAGTTTTTACTGAACGACACGTTTCCCCAAAACATTATTGTACGTTCTTGAACAGACTTTGAGGTACGTTTGCTCCTGTTTGGTGTTGTGTAATTTTTAAAACATATTAAAATATATCACATTACACGTTTAGTAATGACAGAATGCAATGTAAACTTCACGGACAGAAACACTCTTGTATGTTTTATCGATAGGAGTGGGGAAAAGCTTGTGGTTGTGAATTGATAAGCTTACCAAAGCACACCATAGTAGGCATTAACGATAAGTAATAAAATAAAGATGTTTTTCACACCATAGCCTGCAGGATTTGCACTAACTTTTCTTTCATTTTGATTTAGTCACAAATGAAAATGTGGCACCTGCTAACTCTGTTTTCCAGCTCGTCAGTCAATATTGTCAGGTAGGTTTTACAGTCAGTGTTAGGAGAAGAGGGCTGTGGTTCCTATCAGGGGGGTTGCTGGGTATTTGATTGGTAATATGGGTAGATGTTTAGGGTGAAGATCTGACTATAGATCATTCACACTGGGAGAGAATGTTTTCTTTCTTCACTATATGTGTGGACGTCAATGAACAGTTCCCATTCTCCTATACAGCCTCTCAATTACAGCCTGGTCTGACCCTAGTCAACCTGGATCCGTAACTTTGTTTCTGTCATAAACCCGGGAGTGTGGAATGAACTTGAAGGTGGAGTGGAATTCCTCAAATTGTTGCTTTTAAACTGCAGTTTGTTGGTACAGGCAGGCATGCGCTAACCCAACAACACTAGTAACAAACTGTTGCTCTACTCAAGTAGGCTAACTAGTGTAACCACAGCACCATCAAGTGGCTCAACTGGTAACTGCAGTATTTCACATCACTACAGTTACGTTCCTACTAAAGCCATTCCTATCCCTGCCTCAGCCCTGTACTTCCTACTACTTTCTCCTGCTGTAGCTGTGGTTTCTAGTAAATTGCTCCTAGTCTATTAGAGAGAGAGAGAGGTGTTTATCTTAGAAAGGGGGGATGTTATGAATGTTGCCCACAGGTGCACACAAACATGATGCAGGACTGGAGTACCTGTTTTTGTCCAGGAGGAGGCAGGAGTGGTCAAGACGGCATAGAGGAGGGCCAGGAGAACAAGAAAGATGAAGAAGAGGAGGGCTTCCTTTCCAAAATCAAGAACATCTTGAGCTGATAGTCACGTCTCAGTTAGGACCCCCTAACCCCACCCCCTTTACATTAGCTCTGTTATGTATTTGTCTGATTTTAACATGAGCAATCACATACATTCATAACACACACACACACACTCTATCATATCATTCCTCCAACCTGCGTTGTGGCTGTTCTATTGTAGATAACTAAATATACTGTACCTGTCCCTAATTCTTCTCCTTAGGCCTATTCCATAGAACCAGCCTCACACCTTTCTCCCACCCCACCCATTAACCCTGACCAAAATAGTTACTTCATGAAGAGTTTGTCTGTCCCCTATTTTTCATTTCCTCTCCCCAGATAAGAGATCAACAGGACAATAATGGGAGAAGGTAAGCTATTGGTGCTCTGTCCCTCTCACTACCCTCCTACACCAAACGCCTGGATAGAGAGAAAGAAAGGGAGGAGGAGAAATTGAGAGAGAGAGGGGTTGGATGTGAGGAGAGGACATCTATATTCAGGGAATGGTCCATCAAGGAGTCAAGCCTCACACTGACACTGTTCAGTCCCCAAAGAGACAGGTGTTGGGGTGGGACACTAAGAACTTGTATTAACTGGAGGGGAATCAAAATGGACGCCAGCCAGTGCATGCATGCTTGGCAAGGAAGGGAAGGGGAGAAGATTAGCGGCGAGGAGAAGAGAGAACTTGAGCGAGCACTTCACAATGAGTGTGTTCCAGATACTTCATTTTGATACTATTTTCACATGGTGTGTAGTTACATTGTATAACATCTTGATTCTCATCTTAATTGCCATGAAAGTGAAAATAAGTGACTAAGAGACAAATATGTCAGTCTAGAATAAGTCAATACATCTGTCATAAGACAAGAAGTCTAGAATAAGACAATACATCTAGAATAAGGCAAGAAGTCTAGAATAAGACAAGAAGTCTAGAATAAGACAAGAAGTCTAGAATAAGACAAGAAGTCTAGAATAAGACAAAAAGTCTAGAATAAGACAATACGTCTGCAGTAAGACAAGAAGTCTAGAATAAGACAATAAGTCTGTAATAAGACAATACGTCTAGAGTAAGACAACAAGTCTGTAAAAAGAAAATAAGTCTAAAATAAGACAAGAATACTAGAATAAGACTAAGTCTGCAGTAAGACAATACGTCTGCAGTAAGACAAGAAGTCTAGAATAAAACAATACGTCTGCAGTAAGAGAAGAAGTCTAGAATAAGACAATAAGTCTGCAGTAAGACAAGAAGTCTAGAATAAGACAATAAGTCTGCAGTAAGACAAGAAGTTTAGAAAAGGGCCTCCTGAGTGGCGCAGCGGTCTAAGGCACTGCATCCCAGTGCTTGAGGCGTCACTACAGACCCGGGTTCGTTCCCAAACTGTGTCACAACCGGCTATGACCGGGAGTCCCATAGGGTGGCGCACAATTGGCCCAGCGTCATCTGGGTTTGGTCGGGGGGGCTTTACTTGGCCCATCGTGCTCTAACGACTCCATGTTGCGGGCCGGGCGCTTGCAGGCTGACTTCAGTCTTCAGTTGAAAGGTGTTTCCTCCGACACATTGATGCAGCTGGCTTGGCGGGTCATGTTTTGACTCATGACTCGACATTCGCCTCTCCAGAGCCCGTTGGGGAGTTGCAGAGATGAGACAAGACCGTAACTGTATTGCAATTAGATATCATAAAATTGGGGAGAAAAAAAGAGGGTAAAATACATAAAAACAACAACAATGAAGTCGACAATAAATCTGGGGCGACAGACGTTAGGCCAGTAACCGAAAGGTTGCTAGATCGAATCCCGAGCTGACAAGGTTAAAATCTGTCGTTCTGCCCCTGAACAAGGCAGTTAACCCACTGTTCCTAGGCCGTCCTTGTAAATAAGAATTTGTTCTTAACTGACTTGCATAGTTAAATAAAACATAAAATAATCTGTAGTAAGACAATATGTCTAGAATAAGACATTCCCCCTCATTCTCTCTCTGTGCTTCCCCCTGGAGTTTAGCCTTCTTCCCCATTCCCCATTTGTATCTCCTGTCACCAGAAAAGTTTCTTAAAGTGCAGTCGCAAAACCATCAAGCGCCATGATGAAACTGGCTCTCACGAGGACCGCCACAGGAAAGGAAGACCCAGAGTTGCGTCTGCTGCAGAGGATAAGTTCATTAGAGTTACCCCCCCCCCAAAAAATAGGACATAAATGTGAAAAAAATGACATTACAGTCAATGGGTTCAGTAGGTGAAAAACATAGTTGTGGTATCCGGGTGTCCACTACAGAGGACATTTCTTATTTAGCTCTTATTTAATGTGAAAACATTATTACACAGTCCTGACAACTCACTTAAATATTCCTGAGATATTCACTTACAAGAAACTATTTTAATATCAATTAATAGTTACACACACTTCTTTTCAAATTTCCATAAAATGTGCTCATTTTGATGGCATACTTTTTTTTTAAGAACCAGGAAGATCTAACTGTCAAGGTCACACCCCCACAAGTGCTATCATTGCAATGCCCAGAAGGTCATCTTAAAGGGACAGCAGGACTTAACACAGTCGCTTGTATGGCCTCAGAGATACAGACCAAGAACTGATGTCCACTAGAGAGGACAACATTGAATTGCTGTGTCTCGGGAGGATATGTCTATTAAAGTAGTCAAAAGTTCAGTATTTGGTCCCATATTCGTAGCACGCAATGACTACATCAAGCTTGTTCCTCTGGGAACTTGTTGGATGCATTTGCAGTTTGTTTTGGTTGTGTTGTGGGCTTTGTTTTACCCAATAGATGCTTCTGGACACTTCTAAATGAATCCTGATAATGCCATGAAGAAACAAAATAGAATAATGTTTAGTGAGAAGGTTACAGAGGCTACAATAAAACATGCTAACCTCTCACCATTACCAATAACAGGGGAGGTTAGCATTTGGGGGGGTAGGTTGATATTTGTGCTTCTTTAACTTTCTCACTCATCATTATTCACAATTCATTCATGATTATTCATATTCATATTAGCATCAACATGAATAGAAGTGTTCAGAAACATCTTCTCATTCTTACTTACAATAGAAGTGACTCCAAATGACCCAATACATTATTCACCATTCAGTTCCTTTTGGGCAAAACACAACCAAAACAAACAGCAAATGTATCCAACAAGTTTGTCAAGTTTGTCAAAAGCTTGATTACTACAGAGCTCCAGTATCTAACATTGTACCATGTACATAGGCCTACTACTTCCTTGTAGATTTGACTGTCGCTTAGACCTCTCCCAAGTATAGTCTACTACTCTGATCTGTTCTAGGTAAGACCGTTCTAAGTGTAGAAGAAAAGGACAGACTGAAAAGGAAAGCATGCCTGTAGCAGAAGGGGTCTCCATGGTGATTGAGACAATTGCTGTGTGACCTCGTTACATTTTTTAAATGTCTTTCTGTGCCGACACCTGATCCAGTGCTGTAGAGATTCTGGTCCAGAGGTTTCCAATAGACTGTGGACTTTAGTACCATTGGTCTTCATGAGACAGACCACATGTCTTATGCCATATCATAAACACCAACAGGGTGAAAGTGAAAACAGCGTTGAGTGAGCTTGCAGAAAATAGACATGCTTATAAACCCACTGCTTTTACATTAGGGTGTCGTGTCCCAAAACACATTTAAAAGTATACAACCTTTATTAAAACACATATTTGGTCTTTGTAACAATTATTTGATTGAATTGACCCTTACTAAAAGTCAGTGCTGTCGGTGGGTCTACACCTAAAAGTCAATGCTGTCGGTGGGTCTACACCTAAAAGTCAGTGCTGTCGGTAGGTCTACACCTAAAAGTCAGTGCTGTCGGTAGGTCTACACCTAAAAGGCAGTGCTGTCGGTAGGTCTACACCTAAAAGTCAATGCTGTCGGTGGGTCTACACCTAAAAGTCAATGCTGTCGGTGGGTCTACACCTAAAAGTCAATGCTGTCGGTAGGTCTACACCTAAAAGTCAATGCTGTCGGTGGGTCTACACCTAAAAGTCAGTGCTGTCGGTAGGTCTACACCTAAAAGTCAGTGCTGTCGGTAGGTCTACACCTAAAAGTCAATGCTGTCGGTAGGTCTACACCTAAAAGTCAATGCTGTCGGTGGGTCTACACCTAAAAGTCAATGCTGTCGGTGGGTCTACACCTAAAAGTCAGTGCTGTCGGTGGGTCTACACCTAAAAGTCAATGCTGTTGGTAGGTCTACAACTGATATATACAGTAGATGGCGCTGCTAAACTGTGAATAATCCAACCAAGTCACTGGCAGCTGACTTATCACTAGCGCCCGCACGCACACACGCACACACGCACACACACACATACGCCCTCCACACACACTTCCCTCATAATGGTCAGTGATTACTAGATCAGCAGTGAAGTTCATTTAACAGGCCTGTTTCTTGGTTCTCTGTGATTATGGCTTTGGGTGCTTCTGTAGCATAGTCTCTCTGACTGTTAACCAGCCTGGCCTTGATGCTGCTTATGATTCATTACTCCTCCATTCATCTCATCCATCAGTCCATCTCCTTCTCTCCCAGGCCTCATCTCCAACCTCAGCCCAGGGATGAAGAGGCTTTAGCCCAGGGTCCCCCTCCACCACCATGGTACCCACCAGCTATTGTGGCTGCAGAGAAAACAGTCATAAACCAGGCATAAACCACCTAGACACAAACAGGGCTAAAATCCCTGCCTTAACTCTGCCCCACTCTAACCAACCACAGGCCTGAGACTACATACCCACAGCACAGAGAGATCCCGGTGAAGAACCGTTAAGACTGGCCTCAAGTCATAGTGATGCTGAGACTACATACCTACAGCACAGAGAGATCCCTGTGAAGAACCGTTAAGACTGGCCTCAAGTCATAGTGATGCTGAGACTACATACCTACAGCACAGAGAGATCCCGGTGAAGAACCGTTAAGACTGGCCTCAAGTCATAGTGATGCTGAGACTACATACCGAAAGCACAGAGAGATCCCGGTGAAGAACCGTTAAGACTGGCCTCAAGTCATAGTGATGCTGAGACTACATACCTACAGCACAGAGAGATCCCTGTGAAGAACCGTTAAGACTGGCCTCAAGTCATAGTGATGCTGAGACTACATACCTACAGCACAGAGAGATCCCTGTGAAGAACCGTTAAGACTGGCCTCAAGTCATAGTGATGCTGAGACTACATACCTACAGCACAGAGAGATCCCTGTGAAGAACCGTTAAGACTGGCCTCAAGTCATAGTGATGCTGAGACTACATACCTACAGCACAGAGAGATCCCTGTGAAGAACCGTTAAGACTGGCCTCAAGTCATAGTGATGCTGAGACTACATACCTACAGCACAGAGAGATCCCTGTGAAGAACCGTTAAGACTGGCCTCAAGTCATAGTGATGCTGAATCTAATACTTAGTCACGTATCTTGGTCAAATGTATGAGTCACGTAAACACACACACACACACACACACACACACACACACACACACACACACACACACACACACACACACACACACACACACACACACACACACACACACACACACACACACACACACACACAACCCAGTTGAGTAAATGGAGTGTGGTTTCCAAATATTGTTTGTTTGATACAATTACATATATTCCATTCTAGACATTACAATGAGCTGTCCTCCTAAAGCTCCCCCCACCAGCCTCCTCTGACCAACACACACAAGTTACCCCCCCCCCCCCCCCCCCCCACTCACTCTTTTAGTTAAGGAAGCAGCAGCTGTCCAAACATAAAGACAGACAGCAGACAGCACAGTTAATTGTCAGGTTGAGTTCATAATGAATCTTGGCCTCTTGCTTTAATGAAAGGTCGTCCACTACTCTCCTCTCCCAGCTCTCCTCTCAGCTCCCTTTGTGTTGCACTGAGAGGGACTGTGCGGTTATTGGGTGGTCACTCTCTGAGTTGTGTACTGTACAAGCAATAAGAAGGCCCCCTATTAAAGGACTCAGGACCCCCAAGCTGCCTACATCCTTTTCCCAGTCGTCCCCGACAACCAGCTGTCAATTAGACATGATTGGCAGCCAGGAAGCTCTTGTGTTTGTGTAGTCTGTTTCTATACACCTTTCTGGACGTATAAAGGGTTCCAGAATGACTCTGAGTTTACTAGTTCGTCAGTAATTGCCCTGCACTCAGTTTGTTTTACATTTCTGTTAAACGTTTTGATTTGATGTTTTGTAAAGCTGAATCCCTGTCTGTCTTGGCATGGTCTATATTGGTCTATATTGCCTGACCTCACTCTCTAAATATGCTAGGATGTGTGTGTGTGTGTGTGTGCGTGCGTGCGTGCGTGCGTGCTGCGTGCGTGTGTGTGTGTGGTGAATCTAAAATTGTCTGAATTGAACACACATGTCATCCGCCGTGCTTATTTACCTTAATAAGGCGGATCTGTGCGATGAAGAGATTGGAGGTTATTACCTCAAATTACACAGGAGGGAAGGAGAGGGGGAAGGAGAGAGGGAAGGAGAGAGGGGGGAGAGGGATGGATAAAGGGAAAGAGAGAGGGGGAGAGGGATGGATAGCTGGAAAGAGAGAGGAGGAGAGAGGGATGATAGACGGAAAGAGAGAGGGAAGGAGAGAGGGAAAGAGAGAGGGGGAGAGAGGGGGGAGAGGGATGGATAAAGGGAAAGAGTGAGGGGGAGAGGGATGGATAGCTGGAAAGAGAGAGGAGGAAAGAGATAATAGACTGAAAGAGAGAGGGGAGGCCTGGTGGGATCAAGTCTATTATTAAATATTATCTCTGTATTTCTTTCTCCCTCTCCTCAAACCCAGGGAGTATTAATGTCTCCTTATAATCCTGAGGATTTTACAGACTGACCCACATGCACACCCACTCCCACAGGTGTATAGAATATGGAAAAATCGGCTGTTAAACCCTTTGTTTAGTGGCACACTGCTGATGTCAGCAACACTCATAATATCTCCCTTTCTCACATAAAACATCTCTCCATCCATCTCTAGCTCCCTCCCTCTCTGCATTTCTCAACCACACTGGGTAGAGAGGGAACGGAGGAAGGAGGAGAGGAGAAGGACAGAGCCCTGGTTCTGACCGCCTTGACAAACGATGGTGGTTTTGACCTCACCACCGAGAGCTTAATGTCAGGGCTGGGCACACGGAACACGGAACCATGGAACCCAACTCATGATGACATCATAATGAAGGGACTAGCAGTGATTTAACACTAGGAACCACAGCTACAGTAGGAGGGGAAGGGAGGGAGGACAGGGCTGAGACTGGGATAGGAAGGGGAAAACAATTACTGACCCAGGTTGAATATAGGATCAAACCAGGGTAGAGAAATCAGTGAGCTATAGACTATATTGAGAATTAGCTGTGTTGGTCTGAAGTATGAGAAGTCTGTAATATAAAACAGTTCTCTTTCTGTCTCTATTGTTCACAAACATGAACACACTCATAAACTCTAAGACAAAGTAGCCTGACGTCTGCTCTCTCCCAGTGAGCCTTCACTATAGTCACTTCTCCACATTACTCAGAATAAAATCCCCAGCAACTGTGTATGCGTGTGTGTGCGTTCTTGCATGCATCCTTCCATTTGTGTGTGTGTGTGTAGCCCTGTCCCCCTGTTTCCCATTTCCCCATAATCACAGTTACCCCCCAATTTACCCCTCACCCCTACCCTCCTCACCCCCATCCCTGTTGATTAGGGCTCTAGATCACTGCCAGATGCAGAGGGATGTGTCTGTGTTAGCATGTGGTCCGCACGGTGTGTGTGTGTGTGTGTGTGTGTGTGTGTGTGTGTGTGTGTGTGTGTGTGTGTGTGTGTGTGTGTGTGTGTGTGTGTGTGTGTGTGTGTGTGTGTGTGTGTGTGTGTGTGTGTGTGTGTGTGTGTGTGTGTGTGTGTGTGTGTGTGCGTGTGTGTGTTTTAGCACACTATTTACATAGCAGAGATCACAGAGATGTGCCTAGACCTTTTCTACAGTAGTATTCAATTATTAATCCCGAATTCAGAATCAGATTACTAGATTACAAAATGGATACCATGTGTTTTTTTTATATACTGAACAAAAATATAAACGCAACATTTAAAGTGTTGGTGACATTTTTCATCAGCTGAAATAAAAGATCCCAGAAATGTTCCATACGCACAAAAAGCATATTATCTCAAGATAATCCATCCACCTGACAGGTGTGGCATATCAAGAAAATGATTAAACAGCATGATCATTACACAGGTGCACCTTGTGCTGGGAACAGTAAAAGGCCACTCTAAAATGTGCAGTTTTGACACACAACACAATGCCACGGATGTCTCAAGTTTTGAGGGAGCGTGCAATTGGCATGCTGACTGCAGGAATGCCCAACAGAGAGGTTGCCAGAGAATTTAATGTTCACTTCTTGACCATAAGCCGCCTCCAATGTTATTTTAGAGAATTTGGCAGTACATCCAACCGCCCTCACAACCGCAGACCACGTGTAACCACGCCAGCCCAGGACCTCTACGTCCAGCTTCTTCACCTGTGGGAATGTTTGAGGGGTGCGGGGGTGCTGAGGAGTATTTCTGTCTGTAATAATGCCCTTTTGTGGGGAAAAATTCGTTCTGATTGGCAGGGCCTGGCTCCTCAGTGGGTGGACCTGGCTCCCCAGTGAGTGGGCGTATGCCCTCCCAGGCCCACCCATGGCTGCACCCCTCCCCAGTCATGTGAAATACATAGATTATGGCCTATTTTATTTATTTCAATTGACTGATTTCCTTATATCAACTGTAACTCAGTAAAATCTTTGAAATTGTTGCATGTTGCATTTATATTTTTGCTCAGTATTGATGTAATAACACTTAATGGATATTCAGGGCCCAGTTCTCATCCCTCCAATCCTCCATACATCCAACTGCAGTTAAACAGCGAAATACGATGACATAGTGCACACAAACTGATGACCTCATGCCTGGTAATGTTTTTGGGGTAATTTCAGTGACATGTGTAATACTGAGGATTCAGAAGGCCAGAAGTAAAGTTCCTTTCTCCAAACGATCAATTTACTGCCTTGGAGATTATGAAAGGTTCTGTAGATTTATCGTAGTGATTCCGTAACAGAGGGCAGATGTGGAATATCCATTATCTGGGTTAGAGTGAGCTCATGGTGTGTGTGTGTGTGTGTGTGTGTGTGTGTGTGTGTGTGTGTGTGTGTGTGTGTGTGTGTGTGTGTGTGTGTGTGTGTGTGTGTGTGTGTGTGTGTGTGTGTGTGTGTGTGTGTGTGTGTGTGTGTGTGTGTGTGTGTGTGTGTGTGTGTGTGAGCTCATGGTCCTGTGGCTCCTCCATATGATTGAATTAACACAGTGATGGTCGAGCAACACAACAGAGACGACAGAACCGTTTGGGTCAGTCCATTAAGACAGACCAAAAACAAGGTCCTTTGAAACGGTTTGACCCGTGTCGCAACAGCTGTGTTTGTGAATGGGATTGAGGGCCCATACGTTTCTGAGAGTATGTGTGCAGATGTGACTGTGTGTGCTTGGATGTGTGTATGCATAGTTTGTTTTGTGTGTGTGTGTTTTCTACTATGGGTCCTCTGGTGTCTAACACTAACTACACCAGAGGAGACTGGTGACTTGGTGTGTGGGAGACGATACTTAGTCAAGGATTTTCTCGAAATCAAAGATTACACTGCAAGCTGCGCTGTGGTCAGTCGTCCTCATCTCTCTACTCTCTCCTGTCTCCTCTCTCCTCTCTCCTGTCTCCTGTCTCCTCTCTCCTCTCTCCTGTCTCCTCTCTCAGTTAGAAGAGATGGAGAGGGGGAGTGAGGGAGGAAGTGGAGAAGAGGGATGGATGGAGGGGGGGTGGAGAGTTGTCTTTCCCCCTTGGTGCTTTTGTACTTTTTAATGAAATGAGAGACAGAGTGGGATAAAGAAAAATTAAAGAGAGAGAGAACTGAACGATGACAATGAACAATAAATTGGAAAAGATGGAGATTGAGATGAAAAGAAAGACAAAGAAATGAGAAGAGGAAAAAGAAAGAAAGACAAAAACTGAAGTCTACATACAGATAACAGTGTTACCAGAGAAACATACAGATAACAGTGTTGTCAGAGAAACATACAGATAACAGTGTTACCAGAGAAACATACAGATAACAGTGTTACCAGAGAAACATACAGATAACAGTGTTGTCAGAGAAACATAGATAACAGTGTTGTCAGAGAAACATACAGATAACAGTGTTGTCAGAGAAACATACAGATAACAGTGTTGTCAGAGAAACATACAGATAACAGTGTTGTCAGAGAAACATACAGATAACAGTGTTACCAGAGGAACATACAGATAACAGTGTTGTCAGAGAAACATACAGATAACAGTGTTGTCAGAGAAACATACAGATAACAGTGTTACCAGAGGAACATACAGATAACAGTGTTACCAGAGAAACATACAGATAACAGTGTTACCAGAGAAACATACAGATAACAGTGTTGTCAGAGAAACATAGATAACAGTGTTGTCAGAGAAACATACAGATAACAGTGTTGCCAGAGCAACATACAGATAACAGTGTTGTCAGAGAAACATACAGATAACAGTGTTGTCAGAGAAACATACAGATAACAGTGTTGTCAGAGAAACATACAGATAACAGTGTTGCCAGAGAAACATACAGATAACAGTGTTGTCAGAGAAACATACAGATAACAGTGTTGTCAGAGAAACATACAGATAACAGTGTTGCCAGAGAAACATAGATAACCGTGTTACCAGAGAAACATACAGATAACAGTGTTACCAGAGAAACATACAGATAACAGTGTTGTCAGAGAAACATACAGATAACAGTGTTGTCAGAGAAACATACAGATAACAGTGTTGTCAGAGAAACATACAGATAACAGTGTTACCAGAGAAACATACAGATAACAGTGTTGTCAGAAAAACATACAGATAACAGTGTTGTCAGAGAAACATACAGATAACAGTGTTGTCAGAGAAACATACAGATAACAGTGTTGCCAGGGAAACATAGATAACCGTGTTACCAGAGAAACATACAGATAACAGTGTTACCAGAGAAACATACAGATAACAGTGTTGTCAGAGAAACATACAGATAACAGTGTTGTCAGAGAAACATACAGATAACAGTGTTGTCAGAGAAACATACAGATAACAGTGTTACCAGAGGAACATACAGATAACAGTGTTACCAGAGAAACATACAGATAACAGTGTTACCAGAGAAACATACAGATAACAGTGTTGTCAGAGAAACATACAGATAACAGTGTTGTCAGAGAAACATACAGATAACAGTGTTGTCAGAGAAACATACAGATAACAGTGTTGCCAGAGAAACATACAGATAACAGTGTTGTCAGAGAAACATACAGATAACAGTGTTGCCAGAGAAACATACAGATAACAGTGTTGTCAGAGAAACATACAGATAACAGTGTTACCAGAGGAACATACAGATAACAGTGTTACCAGAGGAACATACAGATAACAGTGTTACCAGAGAAACATACAGATAACAGTGTTACCAGAGAAACATACAGATAACAGTGTTGTCAGAGAAACATACAGATAACAGTGTTGTCAGAGAAACATACAGATAACAGTGTTACCAGAGAAACATACAGATAACAGTGTTGTCAGAGAAACATACAGATAACAGTGTTGTCAGAGAAACATACAGATAACAGTGTTGCCAGAGAAACATACAGATAACAGTGTTGTCAGAGAAACATACAGATAACAGTGTTGCCAGAGAAACATACAGATAACAGTGTTGCCAGAGATACATACAGAGAACAGAGTGATGCCACCATTTCAAAGTAATTTCGTCAAATTTCTGCCTTTGCTAGATCTTCCCCGGGTCAACTGTAAGTGCTGTTATTGGGAAGTGGAAATGTCTAGGAGCAACAACGGCTCAGCCGCGAATTGGTAGGCCACACAAGCTCACAGAACGGGACCGCTGAAGCACGTAGCTTGTAAAAATCGTATGTCCTTGGTTGCTCACTACCGATTTTCAAACTACCTCTGGAAGCAACGTCAGCACAATAACTGTTTGTCGGGAGCTTCATGAAATGGGTTTCCATGGCCGAGCAGCCGCACACAAGCCTAAGATCACCATGCTCAATGCCAAGCGTCGGCTGGAGAGGTGTAATGCTCGCAACCATTGGAGCAGTGGAAACGTGTTCTCTGGAGTGATGAATAATTCTTCACCATCTGGCAGTCCGATGGACGAATCTAAATTTGGTAAATGCCAGGAGAACGCTACCTGCCCCAATGCACAGTGCCAACTGTAAAGTTTGGAGGAGGAGGAATAATGGTCTGGGGCTGTTTTTCATGGTTCGGGCTAGGTCGCTTAGTTCCAGTGAAGAGGTCTTAACCCTACAGCATACAGTGACATTCTAGATGATTCTGTGCTTCCAACTTTGTGGCAACAGTTTGGGGACGGCCCTTTTCTGTTTCAGCATAACTATGCCCCCGTGCACAAAGCGAGGTCCATACAGAAATGGTTTGTCGAGATTGGTGTGGAAGAACTTGAGTGTCCTGCACAGAGCCCTGACCTCAACCACATCGAACACCTTTGGGATGAATTGGAACGGCGACTGCGAGCCAGGCCTAATCGCCCAGCATCAGTGCTCGACCTCACTAATGCTCTTGTGCCTGAATGGAAGCAAGTCCCCGCGGCAATGTTCCAACATCTAGAGGAAAACCTTCCCAGAAGAGTGGAGGCTGTTATAGCAGCAAAGGGGCGACCAACTCAATTAATGCCCATGATTTTGGAATGAGATGTTCGACGAGCAGCTGCCCACATACTTTTGGCCAGGTAGTGTATGTTGTTGATTACATCTTCTCTTCTCTCTTTTACATTTCTGTCTCCCGGTTTCCTAGCAACGATTCCCACTGTTTATCTTGGTGGGATGATTGGGATGTTCACATCTGGAAGATAAGTCCACTCAGAGATGTGATTCACTGCTTTATCTAAATCAGCATAAGACAGTATGGGAATCTATATGTTTTCTCTTTAATTAAACACACACAAGGGCAATGGGATACACACACATGCACACACGCACACACACATGCACACACACACAACCGCAAAGGGACAAATAGAATTCAGTACTGTAATTACTCAAGACAAAAATACATGGGAAATACGTTTTCTTTTCTGAATTGAAGCCTTTGGCTAAAGTAAGGTGTCAGAACAGCTATAATACATCATATGGCGTTACGCTAAACCTCTGCTCCTTTCTCATTCGCTTATATCTAAACTAAGCATTTGGGTATATCTGAACTCTGTCATTTGGTGGTTCGTCAAGAATAAATGGTTTAGTTGGTGACAGGCTCAAACAATTGAATTGTCACCGGAATTTATGGCACTGTCACTTTACTCTATGTTCCAATAGTAAGTGGGTATACTTATTAAGATGATATACAGTAGCTGAAATGTAGTTTTGATCTCTCTCTCTCTCTCTCTCTCTCGCTCTCTCTCTCTCTCTCTCTCTGTAGTTTTTTCTCTCTCTCTGTCTCTCACTATCTGTGTAGTGTTTTTCTCTCTCTGTCTCTCTCTCTCTCTCTCTCTATCTCTCTCTCTCTCTCTCTCTCCCTCTCTCTCTCTGTAGTTTTCTCTCTCTCTCTCCCTCTTTCTCACATTTCTCTCACTACTTTGTTGTGTTCTCACCCAGTTTTCCACCATGGAGCCTGACTCTACTGGAGGGGCCAGGGAGCCTCTGCTGAGAACCAGCCCAGGGTAAGTCACTTTTCCCTAGGTACGTGTTGGTCTGTGGGTGGGTAGGCAGGGTGGTGGGTGGTTGTACTAGAACTAGCACATAGTGGCCCAGGGGAAAACAAGGAGAGGAAAAGGTTGTCCTGACCCAACTGGAAAAGGTTGTTCTGACCCAACTAGTTGCAGTAGTGTTCTGAACATTTGCTTTCTCGTGAGTGGCCGATTTCTACATTCCATGTCCTCATCCTGTACTATGGGCATGGGAACCATGAAACAGACCAGTACGACCATGATCCCTTTCTTGACCCCTCATGACCTCTCACCTTTGACCTATTGTTTGTGTTCTATCCAGCAGTACATCACCAATAGTTAATGTCCTAGCAATGCCACAAAACGAAAACTAAATCAACACAAATCAATCACAACCTAGAAGGTCATATTTCTGGAGACTGTGTGGCACATCCAGTAATCTACATTTAAGATAAAAACAACAGTTGCAGGCTGAGGTCATTTACTGACATCATGATCTCATCACTCCCAGCTGACTATAACAACATCCTATTTGAGGTAACTGAATTGATTTCACCCAACATGGCAACCCAACCTAGTGTCTAATAGAACCAATATGACCACTAGAACATTTGGCCTTTGGGAGAGATGGTATATCCTGAATGGCACCCTATTCCCTATATAGTGCACTCCTTTTGACCAGAGCCCTATGGACCCTGATCAAAAGTAGTAGACTTTACAGGGAGTAGGTTGCCATAACATTTTGGGATGCATTCATGGTGTGGGTTTGGTTGGCTGGATGAAGATCGTCATCTTACTCTTCTGTTCTTGTTGTCATGGTCGACTATACAGTAATTTCCTCCTCACTAAATTAAAAACAACTGTTAAATCTGTTAAACCATCGAAGCATATCCTCCACTTTTCTTCTCCTCTCCTTTTCTCTCCTCTCCTCTCCTCTCCTCTCCTCTCCTCTCCTCTCCTCTCCTCTCCTCTCCTCTCCTCTCCTCTCCTCTCCTCTCCTCTCCTCTCCTCTCCTCTCCTTTCCTCTCCTCTCCTCTCTTTCTTCCCTCTTTCTCTATTCTTGTGCCCATGGTCAACTACAGTCATGGTCACTAAATAAAAAACCTTCTCCTCCTCTCCTCCTCTCCTCCATGTCCAATGTGTTGAGTCTGTGGTGTGAATATTACATCTGTCTCTATGACCCATTACAGATGATATGGACAAACACTTTGGTTTGGTTGTTTCCCACACTAGTGTGCATTTGTATGCCTGTGTGTGTGACTAAATGTCATTGGCTCAAATGGAGGGTCATGTGAGTGCTACATATATACAGTCTTCCCACCATAAACACAAACAAAGAAGGAGAGAGTGTGTGCATATGCATTCATGTATGTACAGTGGGGAGAACAAGTATTTGATACACTGCTGATTTTGCAGGTTTTCCTACTTACAAAGCATGTAGAGGTCTGTAATTTTTACCATAGGTACACTTCAACTGTGAGAGACAGAATCTAAAACAAAAATCCAGAAAATCACATTGTATGATTTTTAAGTAATTAATATGCATTTTATTGCATGACATAAGTATTTGATACATCAGAAAAGCAGAACTTAATATTTGGTACAGAAACCTTTGTTTGCAATTACAGAGATCGTACGTTTCCTGTAGTTCTTGACCAGGTTTGCACACACTGCAGCAGGGATTTTGGCCCACTCCTCCATACAGACCTTCTCCAGATCCTTCAGGTTTCGGGGCTGTCGCTGGGCTTTCAGCTCCCTCCAAAGATTTTCTATTGGGTTCAGGTCTGGAGACTGGCTAGGCCACTCCAGGACCTTGAGATGCTTCTTACGGAGCCACTCCTTAGTTGCCCTGGCTGTGTGTTTTGGGTTGTTGTCATGCTGGAAGACCCAGCCACGACCCATCTTCAATGCTCTTACTGAGGGAAGGAGGTTGTTGGCCAAGATCTCGCGATACATGGCCCCATCCATCCTCCCCTCAATACGGTGCAGTCGTCCTGTCCCCTTTGCAGAAAAGCATCCCCAAAGAATGATGTTTCCACCTCCATGCTTCACGGTTGGGATGGTGTTCTTGGGGTTGTACTCATCCTTCTTCTTCCTCCAAACACGGCGAGTGGAGTTTAGACCAAAAAGCTATATTTTTGTCTCATCAGACCACATGACCTTCTCCCATTCCTCCTCTGGATCATCCAGATGGTCATTGGCAAACTTCAGACGGGCCTGGACATGCGCTGGCTTGAGCAGGGGGACCTTGCGTGCGCTGCAGGATTTTAATCCATGACGGCGTAGTGTGTTACTAATGGTTTTCTTTGAGGCTGTGGTCCCAGCTCTCTTCAGGTCATTGACCAGGTCCTGCCGTGTAGTTCTTGGCTGATCCCTCACCTTCCTCATTTTCATTGATGCCCCACGAGGTAAGATCTTGCATGGAGCCCCAGACCGAGGGTGATTGACCGTCATCTTGAACTTCTTCCATTTTCTAATAATTGCGCCAACAGTTGTTGCCTTCTCACCAAGCTGCTTGCCTATTGTCCTGTAGCCCATCCCAGCCTTGTGCAGGTCTACAATCTTATCCCTGATGTCCTTACACAGCTCTCTGGTCTTGGCCATTGTGGAGAGGTTGGAGTCTGTTTGATTGAGTGTGTGGACAGGTGTCTTTTATACAGGTAACGAGTTCAAACAGGTGCAGTTAATACAGGTAATGAGTGGAGAACAGGAGGGCTTCTTAAAGAAAAACTAACAGGTCTGTGAGAGCCGGAATTCTTACTGGTTGGTAGGTGATCAAATACTTATGTCATGCAATAAAATGCAAATTAATTACTTAAAAATCATACAATGTGATTTTCTGGATTTTTGTTTTAGATTCCGTCTCTCACAGTTGAAGTGTACCTATGATAAAAATGACAGACGTCTACATGCTTTGTAAGTAGGAAAACCTGCAAAATCGGCAGTGTATCAAATACTTGTTCTCCCCACTGTATGTGTGTGCGTATAAAACGGGGGTCTGTGGTAACGGGCTGCATGGGGGTTAAGGGGGTCTCTTTATCTCCTTATGCCCTGGCAGTTTTACAATGAATATCCCCCTTCATCTCTGGGTTAGTGGAGAGGTCTGTGTGCTGTTTCTTTATGTCTAATGTACACAGACTGTCGGGTCCACAGAGTGAACAGAAGTGACTGGCTGTGAGGCTGGGTCTACAGGCAGGTCCATGTGAGAGAGAACAGTGGCCGTCTATAGGACAGGCTTGGTAGTCATATTCAGTTTCACAAGTAGAGTGAAATGCCTTTCTCGCTTGCTCTTTCCCAACAATGCAGTAATCAATATCAGTAGTACTATCACAAAATGCATGAAAAAGTCATGTAGAAACCACATGACAAATATAAATAGGAAGAACAGGAGAAAGTAAGTAAGCTGTGTACAGGGTGAGGGTCAGAGTCAGAGTCAGAGTCAGAGTCAGAGTCAGGGTCAGGGTCAGAGTCAGGGTCAGAGTCAGAGTCAGGGTCAGAATCAGAGTCAGAGTCAGGGTCGGGGTCAGAATCAGGGTCAGAGTCAGGGTCAGAATCAAAGTCAGGGTCAGAATCAAAGTCGGGTCAGAGTCAGAGTCAGGGTCAGAATCAGAGTCAGAGTCAGGGTCAGAATCAGAGTCAGGGTCAGAGTCAGGGTCAGAATCAGAGTCAGGGCCGGGGTCAGAATCAGAGTCAGGGTCAGAGTCAGGGTCAGGGTCAGAATCAGAGTCAGGGTCAGAGTCAGGGTCAGAATCAGAGTCTGTCAGAGTCAATCAGAGTCAGTCAGGGTCAGAGTCAGGGTCAGAATCAGAGTCAGGGTCAGAGTCAGGGTCAGAGTCAGGGTCAGAATCAGAGTCAGTCAGAGTCAGTCAGGGTCAGTCAGGGTCAGTCAGAGTCAGTCAGGGTTAGAGTCAGTCAGGGTCAGAGTCAGTCAGGGTAAGTCAGAGTCAGGGTCAGTCAGGGTCAGAGTCAGTGAGGGTAAGTCAGAGTCAGGGTCAGTCAGGGTCAGAGTCAGTCAAGGTCAGGGTCAGTCAGAGTCGGTCAGGGTCAGAGTCAGAGTCAGGGTCAGGGTCAGGGTCAGAGTCAGTCAGAGTCAGTCAGGGTTAGAGTCAGTCAGGGTCAGAGTCAGGGTCAGAGTCAGGGTCAGAGTCAGGGTCAGAGTCAGGGTCAGAGTCAGGGTCAGTCAGGGTCAGAGTCAGGGTCAGTCAGGGTCAGTCAGGGTCAGAGTCAGGGTCAGTCAGGGTCAGTCAGGGTCAGGGTCAGTCAGGGTCAGAGTCAGCTATACAGACACTATAGAACTATAGGTTACTTGTTCGGAACTGACAACTAACACCTAATGATTAGTAAGTGGTTTATAAGGACCTATATTAAACATCTTATGAATGGAGTAATGATTAATAAATGATGAATAAAGTATTCACTAACCCATTATAAATGCTTTATTACATGGAGTTATTATACAGTGCTAACGGGTTAAGATCCCTCTTCACCTCTATGAATCAGGTTGAGCTTTGTCTGTCCGTCTGTCCGTCTATGTCTCTCTCACTCTCTCTCCCTGACCAGACCCCTGACCCGCTGGACACCCACTCTCCCTGCTCTCCCTTCCCAGGCCGTAGTCACTCATCCTGGGCCTCGTGGCTATTTTAGCGGGGGAAGAAGGTGAGCTCAGAGCGCTGCTATTTTAGCGGGGGAAGAAGAGAAGGAGAGTCTTGTCAATGTCCGTCTGTCTGTCTATGTTTCTTTCTCTAAGAATGCGTCCTTAGAATGAGAATGCCTTAAATTCACTAAGACAGAATGTGTCTTTATTTAAACTAACAATCTCTCAGAGTGTGTGTCCATGTATGTGTTTTAGATTAAAGGGCTGTGCATTCTGCTCATAGTTTTGGGCCGGTGTTGGCAGGAGAGACGGGGATCTGGTAAGAGGCAGGGGAAGAAGGGAGGGAAAGAGGGAATAGATTTTGAATCCTGGCCCAGTATTTCAACATTTCTCCATCCTCTGCTGCTTTTGTGCTTATTTAATCGAGAGAGAGAGAGGAATGGGGCAGAGAGAGAGAGAGAGAGGGAGAGAGAGAGAGAGAGAGAGAGAGAGAGAGAGAGAGAGAGAGGGAAAATGGGATAGAGAGAGAGAGAGAGAGAGGGGTGGGGGGTGAAGAGAAAGAGAGACAAAACAAAGAGAGTTAGGAGAGAGAGAATAGAGAAAGAGGAGAATGATAGAGAGCTAGAGAACAAGAGGGAGAGAGAGAGAGGGCAAAGAGAAAGGGAGAGAGAGAGAGAGAGAGAGAGAGAGAGGGCAAAGAGAAAGGGAGAGAGAGAGAGAGAGGGCAGAGAAAGGGAGAGAGAGAGAGAGAGGGCAAAGAGAAAGGGAGAGAGAGAGAGGGCAAAGAGAAAGGGAGAGAGAGAGAGAGAGGGCAAAGAGAAAGGGAGAGAGAGAGAGAGAGAGGGGGGGAGAGAGAGGGCAAAGAGAAAGGGAGAGAGAGAGCGAGAGAGAGAGAGAGAGAGAGAGAGAGAGAGAGAGAGAGAGAGAGAGAGAGAGAGAGAGAGAAAGTGCAAAGAGAAAGGGAGAGAGAGAGAGAGAGGGCAAAGAGAAAGGGAGAGAGAGAGAATACAGGAGAAATGAGAAGGAGTAAGAGGAGAAAGATTGAGAGAGACAGAGACCGAAAGGAGGCGAGCAGAACCACAGGCTGAGTACAGCATGGTGTTGTGGGTGGGTGCCGGTGATTACAACATAAGTCTCCATTTCCTGAACTGGAAAACTGAAAAATCACTGTTGTAAGCGGCGAGGAGAGTTCAGACCGCACGTTGCAAGTATGTGCATGCGTGCGTGTGTTTGTGTGTCTTCTCTCTCTCTCCTTATAAGCATAATCATCTCCAATTGGACCAGTATGTATTTTAGAAAGCCCCACCCACTGGGCACAGACGTCAATTCAACGTCTATTCCATGTTGGTTCAACCGTGTGTGTCCAGTGGGCAGTCAGCAGTATGTTAATACAGAGTAATGTTTCCTTCTACATTGATAACCATACACATAGAGTGAACAATATCCCTTATCCTCCAGCTGGTAACACACAGAGTGAACAATATCCCTTATCATCCAGCTGGTAACACACAGAGTGAACAATATCCCTTATCCTCCAGCTGGTAACACACAGAGTGAACAATATCCCTTATCATCCAGTTGGTAACACACAGTGTGAACAATATCCCTTGTCCTCCAGCTGGTAACACACAGAGTGAACAATATCCCTTATCCTCCAGCTGGTAACACACAGAGTGAACAATATCCCTTATCCTCCAGCTGGTAACACACAGAGTGAACAATATCCCTTATCCTCCAGCTGGTAACACACAGAGTGAACAATATCCCTTATCATCCAGTTGGTAACACACAGTGTGAACAATATCCCTTGTCCTCCAGCTGGTAACACACAGAGTGAACAATATCCCTTATCCTCCAGCTGGTAACAAATAGATTGAACAATATCCCTTGTCCTCCAGCTGGTAACACACAGAGTGAACAATATCTCTTATCCTCCAGCTGGTAACACACAGAGTGAACAATATCCCTTATCCCCCAGCTGGTAACACACATAGTGAATAATATCCTTTATCCCCCAGCTGGTAACACACATAGTGAATAATATCCCTTATCCTCTAGCTGGTAACACACAGAGTGAACAATATCCCTTATCCTCCAGCTGGTAACACACAGAGTGAACAATATCCCTTATCCTCCAGCTGGTAACACACAGAGTGAACAATATCCCTTATCTTCCTGTGTCTGCTATGCATTTCTCAATTTTTCAGTTTTTTAATTCTCTCATCTGTATTCGTTCGTATTCTTCTACAGCTAACTCTAAAATGCATACACACACGCATGCTCGCACGCGCCCGCCCACGCACGCACGCACGCACACGCACGCACGCACGCACGCACGCATGCACACACACACACACACACACACACACACACACACACACACACACACACACACACACACACACACACACACACACACACACACACACACACACACACACACACACACACACACACACACACACACTATTCTAACTCATTGACCTAAGGCCTACTCAACAGAGCAGCATATTTCAGTGAAGCTCAGTCTAGGTTCAGATTGAGATGGATAGATAGGGGATGGCTTGGATCAACTTTAGGAGGAATCATTAGGATATTTGGCCATGAAGCACAGTATGTCTTACTATTCCTATACATTTATAGCATAGGAAGTCATAGACAGTACTTCCATATATCCAGCTCTATCATTTATTTTTACATTAAGATGAAATATCTAACATTTTCAGTTGTAGACAGTGCAGCCATGTATCCACTACATTCAGTACCTCTAGTATGGCTGATCTATATATCATATTTCTGCATCACCCCACCCATTCTATTCCATCTCAGAATAATAAGAACCACTTGTGCTCTCCAATCATCTGTTTCGTTTGACATAAAACAGAATTTTGCATATTTCGTCCCCTTAACACTTCAAAAATGCAAGGCTTCAAACACAACATCCATAATTTTGCCAAGAAAAGGGGGGCTGTAGTCAGAAGCACATACTGTAATGCTAATGAGAATTACCCAGAGTGCACTTTAACAAGGACGTCTGGAAAAGGGCTTTGTCTCTCTCTCTGTCTCTCTCTCTCTGTCTCTCTCTCTCTGTCTGTCTGTCTCTCTCTCTCGCATTCTCTCTCTCTCTCTCTCTGTCACTCTCTCTTCTCTCGCTCGCTCTCTCTCTCTCTCTCTCTCTCTCTCTGTCTCTCTGTCTGTTTCTCTCTCTCTCTCTGTCGCTCTCTCTCTCTCTCGCTCTCGCTCTCTCTCTGTCGCTCTCTCTCTCTCTCCCTGTCTCTCTCTCTCTCTCTCTCCCCTCTCTCTCTCTCTCTCTCTCTCTCTCTCTCTCTCTCTCTTTCTCTCTGTCTCTCTGTCTGTTTCTCTCTCTGTCGCTCTCTCTCTCTCTCTCTGTCGCTCTGTCTCTCTCTCTCTGTCGCTCTCGCTCTCTCTCTCTCTCTCTCCTCTCTCATTTTTAATGGTCGCTTTTAATGTGCCAATTATGGTGTAATTCCGGAATGTTCTCCATTCTCATGGAAAAATAAGTCTGTGTCTGGAATGGCACCCTTTCCCTGTTTAGAGGCCCCGTATGGGAATGGTTGTAGGGAATATGAAGAGAATTCACTATGTAAGGAATATGAAGGGAATTCACTATGTAGGGAATATGAAGGGAATTCACTATGTAGGGAATATGAAGGGAATTCACTATGTAGGGAATATGAAGAGAATTCACTATGTAGGGAATATGAAGAGAATTCACTATGTAGGGAATATGAAGAGAATTCACTATGTAGGGAATATGAAGGGAATTCACTATGTAGGGAATATGAAGGGAATTCACTATGTAGGGAATATGAAGAGAATTCACTATGTAGGGAATAGGAAGAGAGTTCACTATGTAGGGAATATGAAGAGAATTCACTATGTAGGGAATATGACGAGAATTCACTATGTGTAACGTCCTGACCAGAGTTCTTATGTGTTTTGCTTGTTTAGTGTTGGTCAGGACGTGAGCTGGGTGGGAATTCTATGTTGTGTGTCTAGTTCGACTGTTTCTGTGTCCAGCCTAATATGGTTCTCAATCAGAGGCAGCTGTCAATCGTTGTCCCTGATTGAGAATCATATATAGGTGGCTTGTTTTGTGTTGGGGATTGTGGGTGGTTGTTTCCTGTCTCTGTGTTTGTGTTCTGCACCAGATAGGACTGTTTCGATTTGCCACATTTTGTTATTTGGTTCGTTGTAAGTGTTCACTGTTTTCGTTTTATTAAACATGTTGAGCACTGGCTACGCTGCGTGTTGGTCCGATCCCTGCTACACTCTCTCTTCTAGTGAAGAGAGGGAAGGCTGCCGTTACAGAACCACCCACCTAACTCGGACCAAGCAGCGTAGCAACGGGCAGCAGCGGCAGCAGCAGCGGTACCAGGAGGAATGGACTTGGGAGGAAATTCTGGACGGTAAAGGCCACTGGGCAGAGCCAGAGGAGTGTCGCCGCCCCAAAGCGGAGCTGGAGGCAGCAAAAGCGGAGAGGCGGCATTATGAGACGCTAGCACGGCAGAGCAGCTGGAAGCCCGAGAGGCTCACCCCAAAATTTCTTGGGGGGGGGCTAAAAGGGAGTGTAGCTGGGTCAAGTAGGAGACTTGAGCCAACTACCCCTGCTTACCGTAAGGAGCCAAGGATGGAACCGGAGCCGGTGAGGGCGGTATTGGAGGTGAGCGAAGTAGAGACTGTGAAGGATCTAATGGGGAAATTGGAGGAGAGAGTTATGAGGGAGGTGTTGTGTTGGTGTTGGAGGCACGGCATCCGCCCGACGGAGCGTGTCGGGGATTTGATGTCACCTGAGTCAGCTCTCCATACTCGTCCTGAGGTGCGGGCTAGCCGTCTGGTGAAGACTGTGCCAGCCTCACGCACCAGGCCTCCTGTGCGCCTCCCTAGCCCTGCACGTCCTGTGCCAGCTCAGCGCACCAGCTCTCCTGTGGCAGCCCCATGCACCAGCTCTCCGGTATATCCGGCGCCACCTTCCCGCCCCATTCCAGTACCACCAGTGCCTACACCACGCACCAGGCTTCCTGTGCGTCTCCAGAGCCCTGTTCCTCCTCCACGCACTCTCCCTGTGGTGCGTGTCTCCAGCCCAGTACCTCCAGTTCCGGCACCACGCACCAAGCCTCCTGTGCGTCTCCAGAGCCCTGTTCCTCCTCCACGCACTCTCCCTGTGGTGCGTGTCTCCAGCCCAGTACCTCCATTTCCGGCACCACGCACCAAGCCTCCTGTGCGTCTCCAGAGCCCTGTACGCACTGTTCCTTCTCCCCGCACTCGCCCTGAGGTGCGTGCCCTCAGCCTGGTACCACCAGTGCCGGTACCACGCACCAGGCCTATAGTGCGCTTTGAGAATTCAGTGTGCCCTGTTCCTGCTCCCCGCACTAGCCTTGAGGTGCGTGTCTCCAGTCCGGTACCACCAGTTCCGGCACCACGCACCAGGCCTACTGTGTGCCTCAGCAGGTCAGAGTCGGCCGTCTGCCCAACGCCGCCTGCACTGCTTTTCTGCTCAGCGCCGTCTGAGCTGCCCGCCTGCCCAGCGCCGTCTGAGCCATCCGTCTGCCCAGCGCCGTCTGAGCGGCCTGCCTGCCCAGCGCCGTCTGAGCTGCCTGCCTGCCCAGCGCCGTCTGAGCTGCCTGCCTGCCCAGCGCCGTCTGAGCTGCCTGCCTGCCCAGCGCCATCTGAGCCATCCGTCTGCCCAGCGCCATCTGAGCCATCCGTCTGCCCAGCGCCATCTGAGCCATCCGTCTGCCCAGCGCCATCTGAGCCGCCCGTCTGCCCCGAGCCGTCAGAGCCGCCCGTCTGTCCCGAGCCATTAGAGCCGCCCGTCTGTCCCGAGCCGTCAGAGCCGTCAGTCAGTCAGGAGCCGCTAGAGCCGTCAGTCAGTCAGGAGCCGCTAGAGCCGTCAGTCAGTCCGGAGCGGCCCTCCAGTCATGAGCTGCCCTCCAGTCATGAGCTGCCCTCCAGTCATGAGCTGCCTTCCAGTCATGAGCTGCCCTCCAGTCATGAGCTGCCCTCCAGTCATGAGCTGCCTTCCAGTCATGAGCTGCCCTCCAGTCATGAGCTGCCCTCCAGTCATGAGCTGCCCTCCAGTCATGAGCTGCCCTCCAGTCATGAGCTGCCCTCCAGTCATGAGCTGCCTTCCAGTCATGAGCTGCCCTCCAGTCATGAGCTACCCTTCAGTCCAGATCTGCCTCTCTGTCCGGAGCTGCCCTTCAGTCCGGAGCTGCCCTTCAGTCCAGAGCTGCCTCTCTGTCCGGAGCTACCTCTCTGTCCTGAGCTACCTCTCTGTCCTGAGCTGTCTCCTCTATCTAGGGGGACCTTTTTGAAGGTTCCTAGACCAGGGTCGGGGGCGAGGGTCGCCACTCAAAGGACGCTAAGGAGGGGGACAAAGACAATGGTGGAGTGGTGTCCTCGTCCTGCGCCGGAGCCGCCACCGCGGACAGATGCCCACCCAGACCCTCCTCTTGAGTTTTAGGGGTGCGTTCGGAGTCCGCACCTCGGGAGGGGGGTACTGTAACGTCCTGACCAGAGTTCTTATGTGTTTTGCTTGTTTAGTGTTGGTCAGGACGTGAGCTGGGTGGGAATTCTATGTTGTGTGTCTAGTTCGACTGTTTCTGTGTCCAGCCTAATATGGTTCTCAATCAGAGGCAGCTGTCAATCGTTGTCCCTGATTGAGAATCATATATAGGTGGCTTGTTTTGTGTTGGGGATTGTGGGTGGTTGTTTCCTGTCTCTGTGTTTGTGTTCTGCACCAGATAGGACTGTTTCGGTTTGCCACATTTTGTTATTTTGTTCGTTGTAAGTGTTCACTGTTTTCGTTTTATTAAACATGTTGAGCACTGGCTACGCTGCGTGTTGGTCCGATCCCTGCTACACTCTCTCTTCTAGTGAAGAGAGGGAAGGCTGCCGTTACACTATGTAGGGAATATGAAGAGAATTCACTATGTAGGGAATATGAAGGGAATTCACTATGTAGGGAAAATGAAGGGAATTCACTATGTAGGGAATATGAAGGGAATTCACTATGTAGGGAATATGAAGGGAATTCACTATGTAGGGAATATGAAGGGAATTCACTATGTAGGGAATATGAAGGGAATTCACTATGTAGGGAATATGAAGGGAATTCACTATGTAGGGAATGTGAAGATAATTCACTATGTAGGGAATATGAAGGGAATTCACTATGTAGGGAATATGAAGGGAATTCACTATGTAGGGAATATGAAGGGAATTCACTATGTAGGGAATATGAAGGGAATTCACTATGTAGGGAATATGAAGAGAATTCACCATGTAGGGAATATGAAGAGAATTCACTATGTAGGAAGAGAGTTCACTATGTAGGGAATATGAAGAGAATTCACTATGTAGGGAATATGAAGAGAATTCACTATGTAGGGAATATGAAGAGAATTCACTATGTAGGGAATAGGAAGAGAATTCACTATGTAGGGAATATGACGAGAATTCACTATGTAGGGAATAGGAAGAGAGTTCACTATGTAGGGAATATGAAGAGAATTCACTATGTAGGGAATATGACGAGAATTCACTATGTAGGGAATATGAAGAGAGTTCACTATGTAGGGAATAGGAAGATAATTCACTATGTAGGGAATATGAAGAGAATTCACTATGTAGGGAATAGGAAGAGAATTCACTATGTAGGGAATATGAAGAGAATTCACTATGTAGGGAATAGGAAGAGAGTTCACTATGTAGGGAATATGACGAAAATTCACTATGTAGGGAATATGACGAGAATTCACTATGTAGGGAATATGAAGAGAATTCACTATGTAGGGAATATGAATTGAATTCACTATGTAGGGAATATGAAGGGAATTCACTATGTAGGGAATATGAAGGGAATTCACTATGTAGGGAATATGAAGGGAATTCACTATGTAGGGAATATGAAGAGAATTCACTATGTCGGGAATAGGAAGAGAGTTCACTATGTAGGGAATATGAAGATAATTCACTATGTAGGGAATATGACGAGAATTCACTATGTAGGGAATATGAAGAGAATTCACTATGTAGGGAATATGAAGGGAATTCACTATGTAGGGAATATGAAGGGAATTCACTATTTAGGGAATATGAAGGGAATTCACTATGTAGGGAATATGAAGGGAATTCACTATGTAGGGAATATGAAGATAATTCATTATGTAGGGAATATGAAGAGAATTCACTATGTAGGGAATATGAAGGGAATTCACTATGTAGGGAATATGAAGGGAATTCACTATGTAGGGAATATGAAGGGAATTCACTATGTAGGGAATAGGAAGAGAATTCACTATGTAGGGAATATGAAGGGAATTCACTATGTAGGGAATATGAAGATAATTCACTATGTAGGGAATATGAAGGGAATTCACTATGTAGGGAATATGAAGGGAATTCACTATGTAGGGAATATGAAGGGAATTCACTATGTAGGGAATATGAAGGGAATTCACTATGTAGGGAATATGAAGAGAATTCACCATGTAGGGAATATGAAGAGAATTCACTATGTAGGAAGAGAGTTCACTATGTAGGGAATATGAAGAGAATTCACTATGTAGGGAATATGAAGAGAATTCACTATGTAGGGAATATGAAGAGAATTCACTATGTAGGGAATAGGAAGAGAATTCACTATGTAGGGAATATGACGAGAATTCACTATGTAGGGAATAGGAAGAGAGTTCACTATGTAGGGAATATGAAGAGAATTCACTATGTAGGGAATATGACGAGAATTCACTATGTAGGGAATATGAAGAGAGTTCACTATGTAGGGAATAGGAAGATAATTCACTATGTAGGGAATATGAAGAGAATTCACTATGTAGGGAATAGGAAGAGAATTCACTATGTAGGGAATATGAAGAGAATTCACTATGTAGGGAATAGGAAGAGAGTTCACTATGTAGGGAATATGACGAAAATTCACTATGTAGGGAATATGACGAGAATTCACTATGTAGGGAATATGAAGAGAATTCACTATGTAGGGAATATGAATTGAATTCACTATGTAGGGAATATGAAGGGAATTCACTATGTAGGGAATATGAAGGGAATTCACTATGTAGGGAATATGAAGGGAATTCACTATGTAGGGAATATGAAGAGAATTCACTATGTCGGGAATAGGAAGAGAGTTCACTATGTAGGGAATATGAAGATAATTCACTATGTAGGGAATATGACGAGAATTCACTATGTAGGGAATATGAAGAGAATTCACTATGTAGGGAATATGAAGGGAATTCACTATGTAGGGAATATGAAGGGAATTCACTATTTAGGGAATATGAAGGGAATTCACTATGTAGGGAATATGAAGGGAATTCACTATGTAGGGAATATGAAGATAATTCATTATGTAGGGAATATGAAGAGAATTCACTATGTAGGGAATATGAAGGGAATTCACTATGTAGGGAATATGAAGGGAATTCACTATGTAGGGAATATGAAGGGAATTCACTATGTAGGGAATAGGAAGAGAATTCACTATGTAGGGAATATGAAGGGAATTCACTATGTAGGGAATATGAAGGGAATTCACTATGTAGGGAATATGAAGAGAATTCACTATGTAGGAAGAGAGTTCACTATGTAGGGAATATGAAGAGAATTCACTATGTAGGGAATATGAAGAGAATTCACTATGTAGGGAATATGAAGAGAATTCACTATGTAGGGAATAGGAAGAGAATTCACTATGTAGGGAATATGAAGAGAATTCACTATGTAGGGAATAGGAAGAGAATTCACTATGTAGGGAATATGAAGAGAATTCACTATGTAGGGAATATGAAGAGAATTCACTATGTAGGGAATATGAAGGGAATTCACTATGTAGGGAATATGAAGAGAATTCACTATGTAGTGAATGTGAAGAGAATTCACTATGTAGGGAATATGAAGGGAATTCACTATGTAGGGAATATGAAGATAATTCACTATGTAGGGAATATGAAGATAAATCACTATGTAGGGAATATGAAGAGAATTCACTATGTAGGGAATAGGAAGAGAATTCACTATGTAGGGAATAGGAAGAGAATTCACTATGTAGGGAATATGAAGAGAATTCACTATGTAGGGAATATGAAGAGAATTCACTATGTAGGGAATATGAAGAGAATTCACTATGTAGGTGTGTGTGTGTGTGTGTGTGTGTGTGTGTGTGTGTGTGTGTGTGTGTGTGTGTGTGTGTGTGTGTGTGTGTGTGTGTGTGTGTGTGTGTGTGTGTGTGTGTGTGTGTGTGTGTGTGTGTGTGTGTTTGCCTGCCTTTCTAACATCGTAAACACTCTCTGATGACAGTTCTCACAGGTTTTTAAGTATACTCCCTGTGTTGTAACAGTTTATGATACTTCCATTTAAACATCTATCAAGCTATTGTTATGTTTACTTAGCTGACGTCATCCAGGTAGTTTCACACAGGAAGAGAACGACATAATATAATCTATCCCAGGTTTTGTATTTGAACAAGGTCATGTTATTGCTGTAAGGGATTTTCAGGTGTAAAGTAAAGGCTTTGCCTCGCTTAACTTGGGAACTAAAAAGAACTGGACTTGCTTGACTTAGGAACTAAAAAGAGGGGAAAATAAGAGACGTCATTGGTCCATCAACAGGTGTCATTATGATAGGTTCAAAGAGGAACCAATAGTGGTGCTTAAGTCCTTTCTATGGAGGAACTTGCTCTATGAATCCCTTCTGCAGTGCATGTTGGGAGTTGCAGTGCATCTTTACAGTTACGTTGGTCCATCAGCATGTCATTAAGAAGTGGGTCAAAGGGAACAGATATTCTCCATTCAGTTGTATGGAGCCTTCTGTGAGTGTGGTTTGCTGGAAGTTACAGTCCATCTTTGCACATGCAGTCTTTCACAGGGCATGATGGTTGTCATCCTTGTCTTCAGTCCTCAAAGCCTAGAGTTGTTTTCCCCTGCTGTTGCTAGTATATCCTTTAAGGTGAAGTCCTCAACTCTCACCCCATCTTTATGTCCCCCATCCTTCTCAAATCCCCTCCACCAGCCCCCCAGAGCAGAGCTGGAGCTCATCCATCAGCAACACACGCACGCACGCACGCGCGCACACACACACACACACACACACACACACACACACACACACACACACACACACACACACACACACACACACACACACACACACACACACACACACACACACACACACACACACACACACACACACACACACACACACACACACACACACACACACACACACACTCCCGAGTGAACTCTCCGTGCCCTTAGTTTAGGCCCTGGGCTTAGTAAGCGTAATGAGAGGAGTGTGTCAGTGAACCGGGTCGAAGAGTTCTGGCGCAGGGTACTGATTAGGCACACTGTGGTGTGTGTGTGTGCGTGCGTGCGCGTGTGCGTTTATACCGGGTGTTCCTGTGGCAACCCCAGTTCCCTACACAGTGATGAAGTGAGACAGACTACACCCCTACACAACACAAACACACACAGACACAAAGATCCAGTTCATTTCCTTCACAACACACTCCCATCGATCATCTGACGGGCGTGGTATCTCTCTGTTTTAAACATGTCAAGTGTGTGGGGGAGTGGGGGGGTGTGAGAGGCTGTGAGCCTGTATTTTTTGCAGTGGTTGGAAAAAGTACCCAATTGTCATACTTGAGTAAAAGTAAAGATACATTAATAGAAAATGACTCAAGTAAAAGTGAAAGTCACCCAGAAAAATACTACTTGAGTAAAAGTCTAAAAGTATTTGGTTTTAAATGTACTTAAGTATTAAAAGTAAATGTAATTGATAAAATGTACTTAAGTATCAAAAGTAAAAGTATAAATCATTTCAAATTCCTTATGTTTAACGGCACCATTTTTTTTTTAAACCAGGGGCACACTCCAACACTCAGAAATAATTTACAAACAAAACATTTGTGTTTAGTGAGATCAGATCAGATCAGAGGAAGTAGGGATGACCAGGGATGTTCTCTTGATAAGTGTGTGAATTGGGCCATTTTCCTGTCCTGCTAAGCAGTACTTTTAGGTGTCAGGGAAAATGTATGGAATAAAAAGTACAATCATTTCTTTAGGAAAATAGTGAAGTAAAAGTAAATGTTGTCAAAAACAAAAATAGTAAAGTAAAGTACAGATACCAACAAAACAAAAAACTACAGTAGTACTTTACACCACTATTGTTGTGATTGTGTAGTAGTACTTTACACCACTGTATTGTTGTGATTGTGTAGTAGTACTTTACACCACTGTATTGTTGTGATTGTGAAGTAGTACTTTACACCACTGTATTGTTGTGATTGTGTAGTAGTACTTTACACCACTGTATTGTTGTGATTGTGTAGTAGTACTTTACACCACTGTATTGTTGTGATTGTGTAGTAGTACTTTACACCACAAGGACATTGATAGAGAGAGAGGTCTGACTTCCCAGTAAGAATGTGAGGAAAACAGAGAGAGAACAAGAGAATGACAGGCAGAGAGAGGGAGATAAAGACAGAGAAGGGGAGAGAGAGAGGTCTGACTTCCCAGTAAGAATGTGAGGAAAACAGAGAGAGAACGAGAGAACGACATGCAGAGAGAGGGAGATAAAGACAGAGAAGGGGAGAAGGAGAAGGGCAGAAGAAGAGGGGGATCGAGGGGAACATCGTGTCAGGAACTGTGAAGACATAGTGAAGATGAGAGGGTGACATACAGACAGACAGACAGACAGACAGGGTTATTAGGGTCTACACATACTGTACCATATAGACGTTGCCCCTTACCACTGATCTGGGGTCAGATCTTTCTTCATCCCCTAATGGCTCAGGTTAGGACACGGTGAAGGGAAATGTAATCCTAGATCTGTGGTTAAGGGTAACTTCTACCTCAAGCGTGACTCTGGCTTGCGTCCACATCTGTAGTAATGCTATTTGGAAATCAATATGGGGAACATTCAAACCATACTAGGGTAGTGTCCCAAATCGCACCCTATTCCCTACATAGTGTACCACTTTTGACCAGAGCCCTATCAAACGTAGTGCGCTATAGAGAATAGGGTGCAATTTGGTACACAGCCTACAGGATCACAGCTGGTGTGTAGTGTTGTAATGCGGTTGACTTTTGGCACATGCCTTAGACTTAGTAGTCCCTGTATGTAATAGTGAGAATATATCCTCATAGTTCACATGGTTTAACAGCGCAGTGAGGGTTCAGGGTCAAGCTCAGTGCATTCTGGGAAAATATACAAAGTCCAGTAGGCTAAACTTGTGAAAAGTTTTTTCCTGGAAGTCTTCCTCAAACAGTGTTGATTTGGCTGTCTTTTTCCGTCAAGCTTTTCACGCCACAGACAGTGATTGTTCACCCCAGGGCAGCAGAATAAGTGTCTGTTGATAGCTTTGATTATATGTTCTAATTAGTCCTGTCTGCACTCTTGTTTCAAGGCACCGCAGAGCAAGAGGATAGTGCTATTGAAGATATTAATAATGATGTTATATGATTATATGAATTAGTCCTGCTATTGAAGATATTAATTATGATTCTATATGATTATATGAATTAGTCCTGCTATTGAAGATATTAATTAGGATGTTATATGATTATATGAATTAGTCCTGCTATTGAAGATATTCATTATGATGCTATATGATTATATGAATTAGTCCTGCTGTTGAAGATATTAATTAGGATGCTATATGATTGTTTTGAGCGGAGTCTTGTTTTGAGTGGAGTCACAGTATGCTGACTAGAACACCATCCCAAATGACACCATATTCCCTACATAGTGCACTACTACTACCTATGAGCTCTGGTCAAAAGTAGTGCACTATATAGGGAATAGGGTGTCATTTGGGATGCTGACTGACATCCTCCATGTTAATCAGTGGTCTCCCCATCACTGAGGAGCTGAAAAGCCCCCCTTGACTTTTAATGGCCTGGTACGTTGTTGAGGTCATGTTAGTGGTTAGTACAACATCAGACAACCCTCCTCCTTTCTTTCTTTAGTTCAGTTGTTCTCTCTCTCTCTCATTCCCCCTCATTCTATTCCCGTTCTCTCTTTCTCTCTTTCGTTTATTCTGTTAACTTCTTTCATCATTTATTTCTCTCTCCCACTCTACCTCTCTCTCTCCCTCCCTCCTTCCCTCCATCTCTCTCTCTCCCTCCCTCCCTCCTTCCCTCTCCCTCCCTCCTTCCCTCCATCTCTCTCCCTCTCTCTCTCCCTCCCTCCATCTCTCTCTCTCTCTACAGAAGGGTGGTGGTCTGTTTCATGTGGTCCTGGTGAAATCAAATTTGGTGAAGCGGAAATATTCCAATTACAGAGGAGTTGTTAAAAGCTGTAAATGACAAAAGGCATTACTCACTGTTTGAAGTGCAGCTAGGCAGGAACACACACACACACACACACACACACACACACACACACACACACACACACACACACACACACACACACACACACACACACACACACACACACACACACACACACACACACACACACACACACACACACACACACACACACACACACAACCTTCATCCCACCTACTCCAACCCTCTCCCACACTCTTCATCACGTCTGGAATCCGCCTCCTCCTTTATGTGGTTCTAGAAGTCTCTTTAGTGGTTCCACACTCTAGAACTCTCACGTTCCTCTCTGATTGTTGTGAGGCTGTCCACAACCAAGGCTGCGTCTCAAATGGTACCATATTCCCTTTATAGTGCTCTACTTCTGATAGGGCTCTGGGTCAAACGTAGTGCAATACATAGGGAATAGGGTGCCATTTGGGATGCAGGCTAAAAAATGACGACTCATTGGATGCATATGGTACTCTACTCCTCTCCCTGTTCAGTCATTTCAGGACACTGTGTGAAAGCCAGGTCAATCCTGTTAAATTATTAGGACACTGTGTGAAAGCCAGGTCAATCCTGTTAAATTATTGCTTGGATGAAGGCCCTTTGATGAACTAGTGTCCTGTCCATGGTTGTACTCACACTACAGAAACAGGAGATAGGCTCTTGCCTTATGGGCCGTTTTGGCTAGGTCAAGGCTACTTATTTTATTGCTGTGATTTGTTTTCATGTTTTCTATATCGAGGCCATCAATAAATCAATTCACAAAACATATCCTGCATCCTAAATGGCACCCTATTCCCTACATAGTGCTCTACTTTTGACCAGAGCCCTAGGAAATAGGGTACTATTTGGTACCCATACATAATGTTCTGAACATGACTCCTTCCAGAATGTGGCAAGATGCTCAGCATAATTGGCTCTTGATGATTCTTACACCTGGACCATAGAATGATGTCCTCATATTGTGTATCCTAGTGAAGTACATAATTGCAACAGGGCTAACATATCGGGGCTAACATATCGGGGCTAACATATCGGGGCTAATATATCGGGGCTAACATATCATTTTACATTGACATGTTAGTCATTTAACAGATGCTCTTATACAGAACAACTTACAGGAGCAATTAGGGTTAAGTGCCTTGCTCAAGGGCACATTGACAGTTTTTTCACCTAGTCGGCTCTGGGATACGAACGAGCGACCTTTCAGTTATTGGTCCTACGCTAGGCTAACATATCAGGGCTAACATTTGGTAGCGGCACCGGAAATGCTTTGTTGAAGCCCATCTCAATTAAATGGGGATAGAGACAGAGCGGAAATAACAAACAATATGCTCACTCCAAAGTTTTACATGATTAAACCTTGACCTGTTTAGGGACAAGAATTTCCTCAGACTTTGGAGAGAAAAATGGAAGTGTATTGTGCCTCTACAAGTGGCCCTATTGGGTGGTAAGAAGAGGTGAGACACCAACATGGAAGTATCTTGTGCCTTCTACAGGTGGCCCTATTGGGTGGTAAGAAGAGGTGAGACACCAACATGGAAGTATCTTGTGCCTTCTACAGGTGGCCCTATTGGGTGGTAAGAAGAGGTGAGACACCAAGAGGCCTGCGAAGGGACTAGAGGCTATTTCTGGAACAACCTGAGTCAAAGTTGCTATGGGATGCGGATTCAGTTGGGTGGCCATGGGGTTACTACCCGCCTACTCTTCCCTGAAATGCTAACGTGTTAGTTATTACATTCAACTATTTTAAACACAGCCACCACAAGCCGATGTGACAAAGCCAAACTCCCACGAAATACTCTCCCTACGGAAATCCTTCTCAATCACATCAATAATACACACGTCTCTGATTGCTATCGTTATTTTGTGCGTATGTGTGTAAGTGCATACAATATGTGTGTTGGTGGAATGGGTGCCAGAGTGTATACTTAGAGCTGATTGAAGGAACGAGGTAGACAGGATATAAGGCAGATAGATGGTGACTCAGTAGTTATGGGTAGGTTCTGGGTTCTACCCTGAGTTCTCTGCCAGCTGCTGAAAGCCAACACTGGTGAGAAAGAAACACACTCCTCACATTGCCCCACTATCAGCCCACACACAGCCGTAGACATACACACACACACACACATGCGCAGACATACTGTACACACACACAGAGACGCAGACATACACACACAGACGGAGACACACACAGATTCAGAGTTCAGAGACAAAAACATGTCTGTCTTAAAATTAGATTTTTCTAGCATATTCACAAGAAAACTCCCCTGTCTCTCTCTCTCTCTCTCTCTCTGAAATCTCTCTCTCTCTGTCTCTCTGTCTCTCTGTCTCTCTCTCTCTCTCTCTCTCTCTCTCTCTCTCTCTCTCTCTCTCTCTCTCTCTCTCTCTCTCTCTCTCTCTCTCTCTCTGTCCCTCTCTCTTGCTGAAATCTCTCTTTCTCTCTCTCTCTCTTTCTCTCTCTCTCTCTCTCTCTGAAATCTCTCTTTCTCTCTCTCTCTCTCTCTCTCTCTCTCTCTCTCTCTCTCTCTCTCTCTCTCTCTCTCTCTCTCTCTCTCTCTCTCTCTCTCTCTCGCTGAAATCTCTCTTTCTCTCTCTCTCTCTCTCTCTCTCTCTCTCTCTCTCTCTCTCTCTCTGTCTCTGTCTCTGTCTCTGTCTCTGTCTCTGTCTCTGTCTCTGTCTCTCTCTCTCTCTCTCTCTGTCTCTGTCTCTGTCTCTGTCTCTGTCTCTCTCTCTCTCTCTCCTCTCTCCCCTCCCACTCCTCTTCCAACAGTAACAAGCCCTGACCTTGACTTACTCTCTCCTCCCCTCCTTTCTCTACTGCTCTATTTGTTCCTCTTTTTTGTACTTTCCCGTCTCTCCTCTCCAAACCACTCATATCCTCACTCCTCGTTCTGCAGTTGTCTCCATTCATCTTATTCTCCTTCTCAACCTCCTGAAACCCTAACTCTAGCCATAACCCTAACCTCAGGAATCTGTTAACGCATTCAATCCCTTTTCTCATCCTTTTTCTTCCCTTCTCTCCTTTCTTTTCCTCATCTACTCCCCTCCTCTACCTCTCTCCTTCCCTCATCTCTCCTTTCTTTTCCTCATCTACTCCCCTCCTCTACCTCTCTCCTTCCCTCATCTCTCCTTTCTTTTCCTCATCTACTCCCCTCCTCTACCTCTCTCCTTCCCTCCTCTCTCCTTTTCTTTACTCATCTACTCCCCTCCTCTACTTCTCTCCTTCCCTCATTTCTCTTGGCACAGGATTTTTCCAGTTTGATGATGTATCTTCTCTCAGGATTCTGACTATTCATTCCACCCACTCCTCCACTTCATCCACCTCTTCTCTCAGGATTCTGACTATTCATTCCACCCACTCCTCCACTTTATCCACCTCTTCTCTCTCCTCTTCAACTTTTCCCTCTTCAATCATTCATTTTCAAAGGTTAGGACTTAAACTATAGTGCCTGTAACAAAGTTTGGCCACGTCTAGGAAGTGCTGGAGAAGCATTACCTTTCTAGTTAGTGTATTCAACCTGTAATTCACCAGCATCATGTTCAGCTGGGACAAGAACAGAAATGGAAAATTAAGCATTTTCATTGGACAAAATCAGCTATTTAAAAGCTACTGAACAGGACCCAGGTGTGTCTGAACAGGGCCCAGGTGGGTCTGAACAGGACCCAGGTGGGTCTGAACAGGGCCCAGGTGGGTCTGAACAGGACCCAGGTGGGTCTAAACAGGACCCAGGTTGGTCCCGTTAAGATACAGCAGCATTTCTCCCAGTACTCTGGTAACTACTGAAAGCCTCCTGCTGTTTCTGTCCACTGGAGCGAACCACTTAACCTGTCCTGCCTCAGTCAACATTGTACTGTTTATTGTACTGTGTATAGTTTTCTCTATGGACTGTACCACAACAACAGGAAGCCAGGGGTCATCCCAAGGCCATGGTCTATGCCAATAAACAGAGGTTTGTGAATAATCACCACAAATGGTTTGACCCATTCTACAACTGTATGATTCTACGGATTCTAAGAAGGCTCTCAAGTGTTCTTACTATTCTTTAGAAATGTGTTGAAATGACTTTTCAGTACACGGTACTTACAGCACTAACTGTCAACACAGCCCTAAGACCATGGAAGTCATTTGTATTCTCATGAATAATACATGTTACACTATACAAACAAACAATACAGTGTAACAGCAGTACAGTACAGTCATCTCAGTAATCTCATCCACCAGTCGGCTCTCAGCTACTGAGCCTGGGGGAGAGGTCCGGAGTACAGTAAACTAAATGTTACTCTTCATTCAAAACGTTCAGGTAATGTGAATGTACTGTAATGTGGTTCATAGCCAAGTGGGTGATTATATAACATGAGATAAAATCTCCTATCTTATCTTATCTTCTGGCTCTGGGTCAAATAGAGAGGCTCTGGGTTAAATAGAGAGGATATGTTTCAGGGGTTGTTAAACACATGAGTAAAGACTGTCTGCATCTCAAAGGGCACCCTAATATCTTTATAGTGTACTACTTTGTCCTGGGACCATAGGGTTGTGGCCAACATTGGTCCACTATGTAGGGAATAGGGTGCCGTTTGTGCCGCTGCCAGTGTGTTACTGCAAGTGTCAAGGGATTGGTGTGGTAGTGTGTATGTGTGGGATAGAGAGGGAAGAGTGTTGTCCTCTTTCCCTCTCTACGGACGGACACGGATCCCCCCTTTCTCTGGATCTGGCTCAGGGAGGCCGTGGGAAGAGTTTCTGTCAAAAGGGGGAAGAAGAAAAAATAAAACAAATTCTAAACATAACTGAAACAACATACAGTCTGGTGAAGAGATCCACCACGGGCTCTATTATTATCAGTGGCCAGAGAGGACTAGGTGGGGTTTGGAGGCCTGTAGACCCCACTCTGTGTGTGTGTGTGTGTGTGTGTGTGTGTGTGTGTGTGTGTGTGTGTGTGTGTGTGTGTGTGTGTGTGTGTGTGTGTGTGTGTGTGTGTGTGTGTGTGTGTGTGTGTGTGTGTGTGTGTGTGTGTGTGTGTGTGTGTGTGTGTGTCTGTGTCTGTCTGTGTCTGTGTCTGTGTCTGTGTCTGTGTCTGTGTGTGTGTGTGTGTGCGCGCGCATATGGACCTGAGCGTGCATATGGACCAGCCTGCTGTTTCACATCCACCACACTTGAGCCCTTTTAACCGGTGTGTTTAGAGGGGGAGAGAGATTACAATACAGTGCACTGTCGAGAGTACTGCATGGGAAGCACATACGTTTGTCTCAGAGGAACAATCTGTTGGAGAACTGTGAGAGGAGAGAGAGAGATGGACATACCAGTTAAATAGTGTATTGCATGGAGAGATATAGTCCTGATGTATCTCCCAAGTGTCTCAGGGGGAATATATGATATCCATTGGGGAACTATGGGAAGAGGTGGGAGTGAGAAAGAGAAGGAGAAATGAGAGGAAGAAGAAAGAGATGTGGGGTTGAAGATGTGGGGGAGGAGAGAGGTAGCTGTTTCCAATTATTATGTCAAATGAGGTAGTAGTTGGAGGGAGAGAGAGAGAGGATGGGAAAGAAGGAATGAGACGGATGGTTTGCTTACAGATTTCCCTCCATCCCCACTTCTTTCTCTCTCTCTCTCTACTCTCTCGTGCTCTTTTTATCTCCCTTTCTCCCTCTCTTTCTTTCTCTCTTTTTCAGCTGGACTCCGTAAAAGAACAAGGGAAGTGAGCGTCAGGAGGAGAGGAGAATAGCAACAGGCAGGCATGGAGACCTCTGAGCCATCAAACAGTGTCCAGCACAGAAAAGAGGGGGGGGACACATGGAGACCACTGAGCCATCAAACAGTGTCCAGCACAGAAAAGGGAGAGAGGGACACATGGAGACCACTGAGCCATCAAACAGTGTCCAGCACAGAGAAGGGAGAGTGGGACACATGGAGACCCCTGAGACATCAAACAGTGTCCAGCACAGAGAAGGGCGAGAGGGACACTTGGAGACCTCTGAGCCATCAAACAGTGTCCAGCACAGAAAAGGGAGAGAGGGACACTTGGAGACCTCTGAGCCATCAAACAGTGTCCAGCACAGAAAAGGGAGAGAGGGACACTTGGAGACCTCTGAGCCATCAAACAGTGTCCAGCATAGAAAAGGGAGAGAGGGACACTTGGAGACCTCTGAGCCATCAAACAGTGTCCAGCACAGAAAAGGGAGAGAGGGACACATGGAGACCACTGAGCCATCAAACAGTGTCCAGCACAGAAAAGGGAGAGAGGGACACATGGAGACCACTGAGCCATCAAACAGTGTCCAGCACAGAAAAGGGAGAGAGGGACACATGGAGACCACTGAGCCATCAAACAGTGTCCAGCACAGAGAAGGGAGAGAGGGACACTTGGAGACCTCTGAGCCATCAAACAGTGTCCAGCACAGAAAAGGGAGAGAGGGACACATGGAGACCACTGAGACATCAAACAGTGTCCAGCACAGAAAAGGGAGAGAGGGACACATGGAGACCACTGAGCCATCAAACAGTGTCCACCACAGAAAAGGGAAAGAGGGACACATGGGATTGTTCTCTGAGTAATCATTCTATATTGACTTTTCAGAGAATAGTTACAGTGGGTGTGTACGTTGGAGGGGTCGACTTTTGGGAGGGGGTACAAAGGGAGAGATTGATAAAGAGAGGTATTAAGAGAAAGCGGGTGAAATCTGGCCCTGCAGGCCCCTGTGTAAACACCAGGCTGGTGTGTGAGCGTGTGCGGGGGCGCAGGGGTGAACTCACGGTGAGAATGAGAGAGGGAGGGAGGGAGGGAGGGTGGAGGGGGGGTGGAAGGTGTGGTGGGATGAGGGGGGAGGGTAGAGGAAGGTTATAAAGTTGTACACCCTTCACATAGGCCTCTCTGTCTATATTTCTCTCTTTCTGCCACACACACACACACACACACACACACACAGACACACACAAACACACACACACACACACACACACACACACACACACACACACACACACACACACACACACACACACACACACACACACACACACACACACACACACACACACACACACACACACACACAGACTGGATGGCTCAATACTTCACTCATGCCGGGTCCAGAATTTAAACCATCCCCTTACACACACAAACACACACATCACAAATACAAAGCTCTGCACCTAAATACACATACAGACAGCCAAGTATAACAGAGACAGCCTGCCAGAACCCACCTTTACACACACGCACCACACACATGCACACATACATTTACAGAATGATCCAGCTTTGTTGCATTGCTTGGCAAAATACTCTGTTCCTGCTCCCCTGTCTCTCATCCACATTAATACAAATCATAAATTGATGAGGTACTAAGATGTATAATGTCTCCATCAAATCCAATAAGTTATTTAAACTTTTTTATTCTTCCTTATTCGTAGACAAATGTTCAACGATGTATGAAATTGAAGTTGTTCTTCATCAACTGGTAATACATGAATAATGAAGCAGGTTAATAGGTTAAACATTTCACCTTTAATTCCAATGCTTTTTTTCAAGATACAACATTGTCATCTTTGGCGGTATAGATGGATTTTCAAGGAAGGTAAGTATATTATTGTGTATGCATATTGCATATTTCCCATCACCTAATGAACAACCACAATACCAGTCTGGTGTTAAGCTTCCTGTGCTGTGTTGACACATCCTGGAAATGACATCTGCTGCTTTAGATTGAACGATCATATCTCAGTTATTGTTTTCATATCTACAAAACATAAGCTATTTTCTGTACTTTCAGAATGTGAGCTGATCGAGGGGTCGAAAATGTAGATATTGCCGTATGTTCACTGTCCGAGGAACAGGCCGTGGAAGCTTTATTGCTGTCAATAGTGTACATAACCAGAGGTAATTAAACTGTTCTGTGTTATTTTTCTCTCCTCCTCTCTGCCTGTCTTGTTGTACATGGAACCTGTCTCACATGCATTCATTAAAAAACCCTTATGTCACGATCGTCGTAACGTGAAAGAGAAGAGGACCAAGGCGCAGCGTGAAATGAATACATATTTAATTAACGAAGATGAAAACGAAGAACACTATACAAACTAAATCAAAACAACAAACAGACGAATGTGAAGCTATACAAACAATAAGTGCAGACACTGGCAACTTACACATAGACAATCACCCACAAACTACCTAATGACTATGGCTGCCTAAATATGGTTCCCAATCAGAGACAACGATAGACAGCTGTCTCTAATTGAGAACCAATCTAGGCAACCATAGACATACATACACCTAGACTAGACACTGCCCCATAAACATACAAAAAACCCTAGACAATACAAAACACATACATCCCCCATGTCACACTCTGGCCTAACTAAAATAATAAAGAAAACAAAGATAACTAAGGCCAGGCGGTGACAGTACCCCCCCCCCAAAGGCGCGGACTCCGGCCGCAAAACCTGACATAGAAGGGGAGGGTCCGGGTGGGCCTTCTTACGGCGGCGGCTCGGGTGCGGGACGTGGACCCCACTCCACCATAGTCAATACCCGCTTTGGTGGCGCCTCTGGAGCGAGGACCCTTACAGCGAGTCCCGGACTGAAGACCATCCTAGAGTGCGCCACTGGACGGAGGGGCAGCTCCGGACTGAGGGGCAGCTCCGGACTGAGGGGCAGCTCCGGACTGAGGGGCAGCTCCGGACTGAGGGGCAGCTCCGGACTGACTGACGGCTCTGGCAGGTCCTGGCTGACTGACGACTCTGGCAGGTCCTGGCTGACTCACGACTCTGGCAGGTCCTGGCTGACTGACGACTCTGGCAGGTCCTGGCTGACTGACGACTCTGGCAGGTCCTGGCTGACTGACGATTCTGGCAGGTCCTGGCTGACTGACGACTCTGGCAGGTCCTGGCTGACTGGCGGCTCTGGCAGCTCCTGGCTGACTGGCGACTCTGGCAGCTCCTGGCTGACTGGCGGCTCTGGCGGCTCCTGACTGGCGGGCGGCACTGGCAGCTCCTGACTGACGGAAAACTCTAGTGGCTCCTGACTGACGTACGGCTCTAGCGGCTCAGGACAGACGGGCGGCTTTGACGGCTCAGGACAGACGGGCGGCTCAGACGGCGCTGGGCAGACGGGCAGCGCAGGCGGCGCTGGGCAGATGGGTAGCTCAGACGGTGCTGGGCAGATGGACAGCGCAGACGGCGCTGGGCAGACGGCAGACTCTGGCCGGCTGAGGCGCACAGTAGGCCTGGTGCGTGGTGCCGGAACTGGTGGTACCGGGCTAAGGACACGCACCTCAAGGCTAGTGCGGGGAGCAGCAACAGGGCGCACAGGGCTCTGGAGACGCACAGGAGGCTTGGTGCGTGGTGCCGGAACTGGTGGTACCGGGCTGGAGACACGCACCACAGGGCGAGTGCGTGGAGGAGGAACAGGGCTCTGGAGACCAGATGCATTGAGCCAGCTTCATGGCACCTGGCTCAATGCCCACTCTAGCCCGGCCGATACGTGGAGCTGGGATGTACCGCACCGGGCTATGTACACGTACAGGAGACACCGTGCGCTCTTCCGCATAACACGGTGTCTGCCCGTACTCTCGCTCTCCACGGTAAGCCCGGGAAGTTGGCGCAGGTCTCCTAGCTGACTTCGCCACACTCCCCTTTAGCCCCCTCCCCCCAATAAATTTTGGGGCTGACTCTCAGGCTTTCAGCCTCGCTTCCGTGCTGCCTCCTCATACCACCGCCTCTCGGCTTTAGCTGCCTCCAGCTCTTCACGAGGGCGCCGATATTCTCCAGGTTGTGCCCAGGGTCCTCCGCTGTCCAGAATTTCCCCCCAATTCCATGAGTCCTGCGATCGCTGCTGCTGCTTTTTCCCACGCTGCTTGGTCCTAGGTTGGTGGGTGATTCTGTCACGATCGTCGTAACGTGAAAGAGAAGAGGACCAAGGCGCAGCGTGAAATGAATACATATTTAATTAACGAAGACGAAAACGAAGAACACTATACAAACTAAATCAAAACAACAAACAGACGAACGTGAAGCTATACAAACAATAAGTGCAGACACTGGCAACTTACACATAGACAATCACCCACAAACTACCTAATGACTATGGCTGCCTAAATATGGTTCCCAATCAGAGACAACGATAGACAGCTGTCTCTAATTGAGAACCAATCTAGTCAACCATAGACATACATACACCTAGACTAGTCCCTGCCCCATAAACATACAAAAACCCCTAGACAATACAAAACACGTACATCCCCCATGTCACACCCTGGCCTAACTAAAATAATAAAGAAAACAAAGATAACTAAGGCCAGGGCGTGACACCTTAAGATGTCAGCTGCTCATTTTAAGATTTACACCACATAAACACTCAGCCGTTTTCACTGGACTATCAAGCCCCTGTTGCTGACATATTTATCGTCACTAATACAGATTTGTTTCTTCTGAGCGTTCCAGGTTCAGCAGGTGGAGGACCTGCTTTATCATCTGGAATCTGGAAACACTGACAATGGGGTCATTGTTCCGGGCGTCCCATGCCCCCTGTCTACTGACAATCTTGCTGTGCTGCAACGTCAAGTGAACCCTACCACTGGACATATACAGCTCTGAAAAAAATTAAGAGACCACTGCAAAATAATCCGTTTCTCTGGTTACTATTTATAGGTATGTGTTTGGGTCCAAATTTCACTGTGGGTGCGAGACACTGTGGCTTGTTGGCCTCTCCAGGTCTCACACCCACTGTGACATGTGGTTGTCCTGGAAGAAAACTTGCTTCATTCTGCTCTGACAGTATTCCCCAACTCTGAGGATTGGTTTCTCCAGCAGGACAATGTTCCCCAACTCTGAGGATTGGTTTTTCCAGCAGGACAATGTTCCCCAACTCTGAGGATTGGTTTTTCCAGCAGGACAATGTTCCCCAACTCTGAGGATTGGTTTTTCCAGCAGGACAATGTTCCCCAACTCGGAGGATTGGTTTTTCCAGCAGTACAATGTTCCCCAACTCTGAGGATAGTTTTTCCAGCAGGACAATGTTCCTCAACTCTGAGGATTGTTTTCTCCAGCAGGACAATGTTCCCCAACTCTGAGGATAGTTTTTCCAGCAGGACAATGTTCCCCAACTCTGAGGATTGGTTTTTCCAGCAGGACAATGTTCCCCAACTCTGATGATTGTTTTCTCCAGCAGGACAATGTTCCCCAACTCGGAGGATTGGTTTTTCCAGCAGGACAATGTTCCCCAACTCTGAGGATAGTTTTTCCAGCAGGACAATGTTCCCCAACTCTGAGGATTGTTTTCTCCAGCAGGACAATGTTCCCCAACTCTGAGGATTGGTTTTCCCAGCAGGACAATGTTCCCCAAATCTGAGGATTGGTTTTCCCAGCAGGACAATGTTCCCCAACTCTGAGGATTGGTTTTCCCAGCAGGACAATGTTCCCCAACTCTGAGGATTGTTTTCTCCAGCAGGACAATGTTCCCCAACTCTGAGGATTGGTTTTCCCAGCAGGACAATGTTCCCCAAATCTGAGGATTGGTTTTCCCAGCAGGACAATGTTCCCCAACTCTGAGGATTGGTTTTCCCAGCAGGACAATGCTCCCCAACTCGGAGGATGGGTTTTTCCAGCAGGACAATGCTCCATGCCTCACAGCCAGGTCAATCAAGGTGTGGATGGAGGACCTCCAGATCAAGACCCTGTCATGGACAGCCCAATCTCCAGACCTGAACCCCATTGAAAACCTCTGGAATGTGATCAAGAGGAAGATGGATGGTCACAAGCCATCAAACAAAGCTGAGCTGCTTGAATTTTTGTGCCAGGAGTGGCATGAAGGCACCCAACATCAATGTGAAAGACTGGTGGAGAGCATACCAAGACGCATGAAAGCTGTGATTGACAATCAGGGTTATTCCACCAAATGTTTATTTCTGAACTCTTCCTAAGTTAAAACATTAGTATTGTGTTTAAAAATGATTATTTGAGGTCTGACAACACTGCATATTTTTAGATATTTTGACCAGTTGTCATTTTCTGCAAATAAATGCTCTAAATGACAACATTTGTATTTGGAATTTGGGAGAAATGTTGTCAGTAGTTTATAGAATAAAACAAAAATGTTAATTTTACCCAAACACAAACCTATAAATAGTAAAACCAGAGAAACTGATAATTTTGCAGTGGTCTCTTAATTTTTTCCAGAGCTGTACATGCATGCTCTTCGATTAGTTATGAGTCTCCAGCCTTTTAAGGTGCAGTCCTCCCACACTATGTAGGATATTGTTTTTTGCCCCAGTGCCACTCTTGATAATGGGGGGAGGGTGAAAGGATAGCAGGCCCTGCTGTCAAAGTGAGAGAGTAGGCTATTCTGGATAGAGCAGGTACTTTTGTGTAGTCTATTTCTTGTGAGGTTTTCTGTCCTCAGATGCAGAGAGCTGTGATAGCCTGTCTGCAGATTAAGAGGTCCCAATGAAGAGCAGCGGTTCTCAGTCCTGGTCCTGGGGACTCAAAGGGGTGCACATTTTTGTTTTTGCCTTAGCACTACACAGCTGATTCAAATGATCAAGTCATCATCAAACTTCAAGTGGTATTTATATATTCATTTGTGACGCTATCCTCGATATGATCCTGCTGTTGTCACATGCTAAACATGAACATGTATCTATCTATCCAATGTTATCATGATTTGTTATGAGGGATACTATACTTATATTATACAGGAAGTATTATTAAAGAGATGCTTTTCATTGAAATACAGATGGAGATGTAGTAGTACCAGAGTTAATGATCCCAGGTCAGTTTATATTATACAGGAAGTATTATTAAAGAGATTCTTTACATTGAAATACAGATAGAGATGTAGTAGTCCCAGAGTTAATGATCCCAGGTCAGTTTTGCAGTTCACCTCCTGATGATTATGATGACTGACCGTGTTAGAATAAAAAAAACAAAGCTTAATCATGCTCTCTCTCTATCCATCTGTCTCCCGTCTGCAGGTATGTTTTGATGTGAGAGAGGAAGCCAGTCCCGTCATCGCCACCTCACCCGCTCTTAAGATAAACTTCGGGCTGACTGGGAGACCAAGGCTGGTTAGCAGACACCGCTAGAGACACTATGTAATTGTGATGAACTGAGAGAATATTAGGGTAGCACTGTAATTCATGAATCATATGCTGTCTTCCCTGCTCCTCTGTTTTACCTTTTCTGTCTTCTACACCTCTCTCCCCACCTCCTCTTTCGTCCTCTTTTTTATAATGCACACCATATATGCATTGATGTACAGACTGAACTTGTATTTATAATATAATATTACAATTATAATATTTATAATGCATGTTTTATGTATTTATAACACCTGGATAATTAACTTTTAATAAAGTGTTTCACATTCTTCACTGGTTGAAATGAAGTATCTCATTGGAATACTACACCTATTGTTTGTGTCTACATTAACTGTCATATTCCTCTCAATTGTAAATGTTTTGCTTGACTCGTTATGATGTCATAACTACTTACATTTGCTTCCACCGTAATGTTTTGTCAGCCATCTTTGCTAGAGAAAGTCACCAGGAACGGGTGGCTCTCGTCAAATTCGTCATTGGAACCACTCGATATGATTGGTCATATAAAAACCCTGGGACGCAAATGCATAATGAGTGCTCTAACTCTCCCTTGCGGAGGTCTGGAGCGATGAAGCTGTGACGCTGGGTATCTCTAAATCCCGCGGTGTAAGCTCGCAACTTTTAAAGGAGGAACCACTGTACAGTACCAGTCAAAAGTTTGGACACACCAACTCATTCAAGGGTTTTTCTTTATTATGACTATTTTCTACATTGTAGATTAAAAGTGAAGACATCAAAACTATGAAATAACACATGTAGTAACCAAAAATTGTTAAACACACCAAAATATGTTTTAGATTTTAGAATGCTGTGGTAGCCATGCTGGTTAATTAAGTGTGCCTTGAATTCTAAATAAATCACAGACAGTGTCACCAGCAAAGCACACCCACAACATCACACATCCTCCTCCATGCTTCACGGTGGGAACCACACATGCGGAGATCATCCGTTCACCTACTCTTCGTCGCACAAAGACACGGCGGTTGGAACCAAAAATCTCAGATTTCGACTCATCCAACCGAAGGTCTAATGTCCATTGATTGTTTCTTGGCCTAAGCAAGTGTCTTCTTATTGGTGTCCTTTAGTAGTGGTTTCTTTGCAGCAATTTGACCATGAAGCCCTGATTCACACAGTCTCCTCTGAACAGTTGATGTTGAGATGTGTCTGTTACTTGAACTCTGTGAAGCATTTATTTGGGCTGCAATTTCTGAGGCTGGTAACTGTAATGAACTTATCCTCTGCAGCAGAGGTAACTCTGGGTCTTCCATTCCTGTGGCGGTCCTCATGAGAGCCAGTTTCATCATAGCGCTTGATGGTTTTTTGCGACTGCACTTGAAGAAACTTTAAAAGTTCTTGAAATGTTCTGCATTGACTGACCGTCATGTCTTAAAGTAATGATGGTCTGTCATTTCTCTTTGCTTATTTGAGCTGTACCAAATAGGGCTATCTTCTGTATACCACCCATACCTTGTCACAACACAACTAATGCTCAAACGCATTCAGAAGGAAAGAAATTCCACAAATTAACTTTTAACAGGAGACACCTGTTAATTGAAATGCATTCCAGGTGACTACCTCATGAAGCTGGTTGAGAGAATGCCAAGAGTGTGCAAAGCTGTCATCAGGGCAAAGGGTGGCTATTATGAAGAATCTCATATATAAAACATATTTTGATTTGTTTAACACTTTTTTGGTTAATACATGATTCCATATGTGTTATTTCATAGTTTTGATGTCTTCACTATTATTCTACAATGTAGAAAATAGTAAAAATAAAGAAAAACCCTTGAATGAGTATGTGTGTCCAAACTTTTGACTGGTACTGTACGTGCGCACGCACACGCACACGCACACACA
>NC_092087.1:81821252-81841252 GCF_045679555.1 Salvelinus alpinus | reverse complement strand
GGGATAATAAGGGGAATAGAGATTATAAGGGGAATAGGGACAATTAGGGGAATAGGGACAATAAGGGGAATAGGGAGAATTAGGGGAATAGGGACAATAAGGGGAATAGGGACAATAAGGTGAATAGGGACAATAAGGGGAATAGGGATAATAAGGGGAATGGAGACAATAAGGGGAATAGGGACAGTAATGGGAATAGGGATAATAAGTGGAATAGAGACAATAAGGGGAATAGGGACAATAATGGGATAGAGACAATAAAGAGAATATAGACAATAAGGGGAATAGGGACAATAAGGGGAATAGGGACAATAATGGGATAGAGACAATAAGGAGAATAGGGACAATAAGGGGAATAGAGACAATAAGGAGAATAGAGACAATAAGGGGAATAGGGACAATAAGGGGAATAGGGACAATAAGGGGAATAGGGAGGAGTTGTATGGAGTGGGAACAGAGGAGGATAGTAGGAATGAAGGTTGGAGGTTGTTCATCATAGTTCCTCTACTCTACTAACTCCACTTCAGGAGGGAGTCTGAACTGCTAGATGCTGAAGGGGGGAGAATGAAAGAGAACAAGAAAGAGGAGAGAGAGATAGAGGAGAGAGAGAAAGAGGAGGGAGAGAAAGATAAAGAAGAAACAGGGAGAAGTAGGGGTCTCATTAAAACTGGGCAGCTCTCTCCTGACCTCTCTATGGGGCTTCTGGCCTTAGTATGAGAGGATGGATTGAGGGAAAGAAAGAGAGAGAGGTGGAGAGAAAGAGGGCCTGTTGCTTTACTGACGTTATGAAAGTCACTCATCCGTGAGGAAGAGTGGTGGAATTAGAAAATGAAAAATCTCCCTCTTCTCTTTTCGTTTCACATTTGGCCGTTGCGCTTTCTTTCCTCCCATTCTCTCTCTCTTTCCTTCGTTCAATTCTCATGTTTTATGAGCCAGTGCTCTTTGGAAGTCTTGCTCAGCATTTTTGTCTGGATCTCTCAACTCACTGTGGCTCAACTCTGTTGTTTTTCCACACTAATTGCACACAAATGGCTGCCAAAATGAGCAATGAGGCCCCAGCGTGGGTCCACCCTTGACACAAAATGGCTGATGTTGATTGGCTCTGGCCTCCTTTGGTGTTACTCAACCCTTCTGTGCACCTCAACTTGGGCCAGAAGTTTATATTGCCCAGGAAAAAGGTTACACAACTCCAAGCCCTAGTTGTGTAACCTGTGAATTGGGCTAAACTATTGTGCTGTAGTTTCTCTGTGATGTTGTAGTTCTTCTGTTGTGCTGTAGTTTCTCTGTGATGTTGTAGTTCTTCTGTTGTGCTGTAGTTTCTCTGTAACGTTGTAGTTCTTCTGTTGTGCTGTAGTTTCTCTGTAACGTTGTAGTTCTTCTGTTGTGCTGTAGTTTCTCTGTGATGTTGTAGTTCTTCTGTTGTGCTGTAGTTTCTCTGTGATGTTGTAGTTCTTCTGTTGTGCTGTAGTTTCTCTGTGACGTTGTAGTTCTTCTGTTGTGCTGTAGTTTCTCTGTAACATTGTAGTTCTTCTGTTGTGCTGTAGTTTCTCTGTGATGCTGTAGTTCTTCTGTTGTGCTGTAGTTTCTCTGTAACGTTGTAGTTCTTCTGTTGTGCTGTAGTTTCTCTGTGACGTTGTAGTTTTTCTGTTGTGCTGTAGTTTCTCTGTAACGTTGTAGTTCTCTGTTGTGCTGTAGTTTCTCTGTAACGTTGTAGTTCTTCTGTTGTGCTGTAATTTCTCTGTGACGTTGTTGTTCTTCTGTTGTGCTGTAGTTTCTCTGTAACATTGTAGTTCTTCTGTTGTGCTGTAGTTTCTCTGTGATGTTGTAGTTCTTCTGTTGTGCTGTAGTTTCTCTGTAACGTTGTAGTTCTTCTGTTGTGCTGTAGTTTCTCTGTAACGTTGTAGTTCTTCTGTTGTGCTGTAGTTTCTCTGTTGTGCTGTAGTTTCTCTGTTGTGCTGTAGTTTCTCTGTAACGTTGTTGTTCTTCTGTTGTGCTGTAGTTTCTCTGTAACATTGTAGTTCTTCTGTTGTGCTGTAGTTTCTCTGTAACGTTGTAGTTCTTCTGTTGTGCTGTAGTTTCTCTGTGGTGTTGTAGGTCTTCTGTTGTGCTGTAGTTTCTCTGTAACGTTGTAGTTCTTCTGTTGTGCTGTAGTTTCTCTGTAACGTTGTAGTTCTTCTGTTGTGCTGTAGTTTCTCTGTGATGTTGTAGTTCTTCTGTTGTGCTGTAGTTTCTCTGTGACGTTGTAGTTCTTCTGTTGTGCTGTAGTTTCTCTGTGACGTTGTAGTTCTTCTGTTGTGCTGTAGTTTCTCTGTAACATTGTAGTTCTTCTGTTGTGCTGTAGTTTCTCTGTGATGTTGTAGTTCTTCTGTTGTAATGTAGTTTCTCTGTAACGTTGTAGTTTTTCTGTTGTGCTGTAGTTTCTCTGTGACGTTGTAGTTTTTCTGTTGTGCTGTAGTTTCTCTGTAACGTTGTAGTTCTCTGTTGTGCTGTAGTTTCTCTGTAACGTTGTAGTTCTTCTGTTGTGCTGTAATTTCTCTGTGACGTTGTTGTTCTTCTGTTGTGCTGTAGTTTCTCTGTAACATTGTAGTTCTTCTGTTGTGCTGTAGTTTCTCTGTGATGTTGTAGTTCTTCTGTTGTGCTGTAGTTTCTCTGTAACGTTGTAGTTCTTCTGTTGTGCTGTAGTTTCTCTGTAACGTTGTAGTTCTTCTGTTGTGCTGTAGTTTCTCTGTTGTGCTGTAGTTTCTCTGTTGTGCTGTAGTTTCTCTGTAACGTTGTTGTTCTTCTGTTGTGCTGTAGTTTCTCTGTAACATTGTAGTTCTTCTGTTGTGCTGTAGTTTCTCTGTAACGTTGTAGTTCTTCTGTTGTGCTGTAGTTTCTCTGTGGTGTTGTAGTTCTTCTGTTGTGCTGTAGTTTCTCTGTAACATTGTAGTTCTTCTGTTGTGCTGTAGTTTCTCTGTGATGTTGTAGTTCTTCTGTTGTGCTGTAGTTTCTCTGTAACGTTGTAGTTCTTCTGTTGTGCTGTAGTTTCTCTGTGACGTTGTAGTTTTTCTGTTGTGCTGTAGTTTCTCTGTAACGTTGTAGTTCTCTGTTGTGCTGTAGTTTCTCTGTAACGTTGTAGTTCTTCTGTTGTGCTGTAATTTCTCTGTGACGTTGTTGTTCTTCTGTTGTGCTGTAGTTTCTCTGTAACATTGTAGTTCTTCTGTTGTGCTGTAGTTTCTCTGTGATGTTGTAGTTCTTCTGTTGTGCTGTAGTTTCTCTGTAACGTTGTAGTTCTTCTGTTGTGCTGTAGTTTCTCTGTAACGTTGTAGTTCTTCTGTTGTGCTGTAGTTTCTCTGTTGTGCTGTAGTTTCTCTGTTGTGCTGTAGTTTCTCTGTAACGTTGTTGTTCTTCTGTTGTGCTGTAGTTTCTCTGTAACATTGTAGTTCTTCTGTTGTGCTGTAGTTTCTCTGTAACGTTGTAGTTCTTCTGTTGTGCTGTAGTTTCTCTGTGATGTTGTAGTTTTTTGTTGTGCTGTAGTTTCTCTGTAATGTTGTAGTTCTTCTGTTGTGCTGTAGTTTCTCTGTAACGTTGTAGTTCTTCTGTTGTGCTGTAGTTTCTCTGTGATGTTGTAGTTCTTCTGTTGTGCTGTAGTTTCTCTGTGACGTTGTAGTTCTTCTGTTGTGCTGTAGTTTCTCTGTGACGTTGTAGTTCTTCTGTTGTGCTGTAGTTTCTCTGTAACGTTGTAGTTCTTCTGTTGTGCTGTAGTTTCTCTGTGACGTTGTAGTTCTTCTGTTGTGCTGTAGTTTCTCTGTGATGTTGTAGTTCTTCTGTTGTGCTGTAGTTTCTCTGTAACGTTGTAGTTCTTCTGTTGTGCTGTAGTTTCTCTGTAACGTTGTAGTTCTTCTGTTGTGCTGTAGTTTCTCTGTTGTGCTGTAGTTTCTCTGTTGTGCTGTAGTTTCTCTGTAACGTTGTTGTTCTTCTGTTGTGCTGTAGTTTCTCTGTAACATTGTAGTTCTTCTGTTGTGCTGTAGTTTCTCTGTAACGTTGTAGTTCTTCTGTTGTGCTGTAGTTTCTCTGTGGTGTTGTAGTTCTTCTGTTGTGCTGTAGTTTCTCTGTGATGTTGTAGTTTTTTGTTGTGCTGTAGTTTCTCTGTAATGTTGTAGTTCTTCTGTTGTGCTGTAGTTTCTCTGTAACGTTGTAGTTCTTCTGTTGTGCTGTAGTTTCTCTGTGATGTTGTAGTTCTTCTGTTGTGCTGTAGTTTCTCTGTGACGTTGTAGTTCTTCTGTTGTGCTGTAGTTTCTCTGTGACGTTGTAGTTCTTCTGTTGTGCTGTAGTTTCTCTGTAACGTTGTAGTTCTTCTGTTGTGCTGTAGTTTCTCTGTGACGTTGTAGTTCTTCTGTTGTGCTGTAGTTTCTCTGTAACATTGTAGTTCTTCTGTTGTGCTGTAGTTTCTCTGTAACATTGTAGTTCTTCTGTTGTGCTGTAGTTTCTCTGTGATGTTGTAGTTCTTCTGTTGTGCTGTAGTTTCTCTGTAACATTGTAGGTCTTCTGTTGTGCTGTAGTTTCTCTGTAACATTGTAGTTCTTCTGTTGTGCTGTAGTTTCTCTGTGATGTTGTAGTCCTTCTGTTGTTCTGTAGTTTCTCTGTGATGTTGTAGTTCTTCTGTTGTGTTGTAGTTTCTCTGTGACGTTGTAGTTCTTCTATTCACTTGACTTGCAGGCTCACATGTTACCTTCTTTCTCAGCTCTCTTGTATAATAATTAGAATATTTCAGACAATCTGAACTACTCAGACAGTACATTTCTGAATTTCATGGAACTGTCATGCATATTTTTTTTTCAACAAAGGAACATCTTTCCACCAAATGTGGAAGGTATTTTATGCGTGTGTACCATTTGCATTCCTTTTGTCATTGTAGAGTCTTGTAAAGTCTTCAGATCCCTGCGTGGCAGATACATACGCAGACCTCAGACTGTGTCTCGTGAAACAGGACCTGTGTGTGTATGTGTATGTGTGTATAATTATGAACACGTTAAACAAGTGTAGCTTGTAATGCACAACCTCCATGTAACCGCTCTGTCATCTACCTCCGTGTAACCTCTCTGTCATCTACCTCCATGTAACCTCTCTGTCATCAACCTCCATGTAACCTCTCTGTCATCTACCTCCGTGTAACCTCTGTGTCATCTACATCCATGTAACCTCTCTGTCATCTACCTCCATGTAACCTCTCTGTCATCTACCTCCATGTAACCTCTCTGTCATCTATCTCCATGTAACCTCTCTGTCATCCAACTCCATGTAACCTCTCTGTCAATTACCTCCATGTAACCTCTCTGTCATCTACATCCATATAACCTCTATGTCATATACATCCATGTAACCTCTCTGTCATCTACCTCCATGTAACCTCTCTGTCATCTACCTCCATGTAACCTCTCTGTCACCCAACTCCATGTAAGCTCTCTGTTATCAACCTCCATGTAACCTCTCTGTCATCAACCTCCATGTAACCTCTCTGTCATCAACCTCCATGTTACCTCTCTGTCATCTACCTCCATGTAACCTCTCTGTCATCAACATCCATGTAACCTCTCTGTCATCTACCTCCATGTAACCTCTCTGTCATCTACCTCCGTGTAACCTCTCTGTCATCTACCTCCATGTAACCTCTCTGTCATCTACCTCCATGTAACCTCTCTGTCACCTATCTCCGTGTAACCTCTCTGTCATCTACCTCCATGTAACCTCTCTGTCATCTACCTCCATGTAACCTCTCTGTCATCTACCTCCATGTAACCTCTCTGTCATCTACCTCCATGTAACATCTCTGTCATCTACCTCCATGTAACCTCTCTGTCATCTGCCTTCATTTAACCCCTCTGTCATCTACCTCCATGTAACCTCTCTGTTATCAACCTCCATGTAACCTCTCTGTCATCCAACTCCATGTAACCTCTCTGTCATCCAACTCCATGTAACCTCTCTATCATCCAACTCCATGTAACCTCTCTGTCATCTACCTCCATGTAACCTCTCTGTCACCCAACTCCATGTACGCTCTCTGTTATCAACCTCCATGTAACCTCTCTGTCATCAACCTCCATGTAACCTCTCTGTCATCTATCTCCGTGTAACCTCTGTGTCATCCAACTCCATGTAACCTCTCTGTCATCTACCTCCATGTAACCTCTCTGTCATATACCTTCATCTAACCTCTCTGTTGTCTACCTCCATGTAACCTCTATGTCATCAACCTCCATGTAACCTCTCTGTCATCTACCTCCATGTAACCTCTCTGTCATCTACCTCCATGTAACCTCTCTGTCATCTACCTCCATGTAACCTCTCTGTCATCTACCTCAATGTAACCTCTCTGTTATCTACCTCCATGCAACCTCTCTGTCATCTACCTCCATGTAACCTCTCTGTCATCTACCTCCATGTAACCTCTCTGTCATCTACCTCCATGTAATCTCTCTGTCATCTACCTCCATGTATTCTCTCTGTCATCTACCTCCATGTATTCTCTCTGTCATCAACCTCCATATAACCTCTCTGTCATCTTCCTCCATGTAACCTCTCTGTCATCTACCTCCATGTAATCTCTCTGTCATCTACCTCCATGTATTCTCTCTGTCATCTACCTCCATGTATTCTCTCTGTCATCTACCTCCATGTAACCTCTCTGTCATCTACCTCCATGTAACCTTTCTGTCATCAACCTCATGCATAGTGAATGTACATGGAATGCACACAAGACAACAGATCAGTTTGAGTGGCATTGTATTCTCTGCAATGCTTCTGTGTGACTCCAATCCATTGTGTGTTCTGTGCCTTCCATGCTTTTTACAGTTAGCAGAGTACAGTCTCTGCCTGTCTGTACCAGACCAGTGTAACAGCTCTCCACATACCTTTCTACAGTCTCCTCATAGTGAAGGACTTTGTGTATACTGTACGCAGGGCTCCCGAGTGGCGCAGCGCACTAAGGCACTGCATCTCAATGCTAGAAGTGTCACTACAGACCCTGGTTTGATTCCAGGCTGTATCACAACTGGCTGTGATTGGGAGTCCCATAGGGCGGGGAACAGTTGTCCAGGTTAGGGTTTGGCCGGGGTAGGCCGTCATTGTCAATTAGCATTTGTTCTCAACTGACTTGCCTAGTTCAATAAATGCATTGTATATTATTTGTTGGGCTGCAAAGTTTTAAACCAGTGGAACAGCTAGTCTGGTAATGACAGATGAGGTGTCTATTGTCCCGGGGCGACGCCCTGCCGTTGAGTTCTGTCACTTTAGTCTTGTTGTGTGTGTCTGTGTGCGTGTGTGTTATTTTAGTCTTGTTGTGTGTGTCTGTGTTCATGTGTGTTGTTTTAGTCTTGTTGTGTGTGTCTGTGTGCGTGTGTGTTGTTTTAGTCTTGTTGTGTGTGTCTGTGTGCGTGTGTGTTGTTTTAGTCTTGTTGTGTGTGTCTGTGTGCGTGTGTGTTGTTTTAGTCTTGTTGTGCGTGTCTGTGTGCGTGTGTGTTGTTTTAGTCTTGTTGTGTGTGTCTGTGTGCGTGTGTGTTATTTTAGTCTTGTTGTGTGTGTCTGTGTGCGTGTGTGTTATTTTAGTCTTGTTGTGTGTGTCTGTGTTCGTGTGTGTTGTTTGTCTTCGACTGTCCCTAATGACGTGCTAATCTTACTGCAACACTACTGTAAAGAGACCAGCTTGTTATGTTGCTTCACACACACATACTTGTGTACACACACACACACATCACACGCAAGTAAAAGTGTGCAAACACACACAAAATAATAACATGTACGCACGCACGCACGCACGCACGCACGCACGCACGCACGCACGCACCACCACCACCACAGGTTTTCCCTTCCTGGCTGCAGAGTTACTGCCCCACAGGGACAAGAGAATGTTGGGCCCCCTGTGTCTTTAAGGACTGTGACTGAGAGAGGAGCTTTCAGGAGTCATTGTCATCTGGTGAAAAGATGCTTGACACCCCACTCTCTCTCGCTTTACCTCCCTGTCTTCTTCCCTCCCTCCCTCCCTCCCTCTTTAGGATGTATTTATTGGAAAGGGTACAAAGTCAAGAACAATCAGCAAACATCATTATTTTGTTCTCCCGCTTTCTTTCTCTCTCCATCTTGTTCTGCCAGTTCTCTGTAGAGGGCTCTAGTCAAGAGCCATTAGCAAATATTACCACTCTCTCTCTCTCTCTCTCTCTCTCTCTCTCTCTCTCTCTCTCTCTCTCTCTCTCTCTCTCTCTCTCTCTCTCTCTCTCTCTCTCTCTCTCTCTCTCTCTCTCTCTCTCTCTCTCTCTCTCTCTCTCTCTCTCTCTCTCTCTCTCTCTCTCTCTCTCTCTCTCTCTCTCTCTCTCTCTCTCTCTCTCTCTCTCTCTCTCTCTCTCTCTCTCTCTCTCTCTCTCTCTCTCTCTCTCTCTCTCTCTCTCGTTCATCTGCCTTTTATTATCATTAAACTCACCTTCTGCACCTGCTTCCTGACTCCCAGCATAAACGTTACAGAGTATTTTAATCCATTGTGTTAAAAAGTACTACAATCTATTCACCCCAAATATCCTGTGTTGTATCAACCTCAATAATCAAAATCAAATCTCCTAGCTGGTTTAACTAGCAGCCGTGTTCAGGTCATTTTAGCCCTGTATGTTTCCTCGCGTTTGTTTGTAGACATTTTGTTTTCTCTTGGGCCCAGGAGAGCGAACCAGAAGTCCCGACGCCGGTCGGGGAGTGTGGTGGTGGAGGTTTGTCTTATCAGATCACAACGTTCCATTTCACTTGTTCTGGAGGAACCGTTACTGTCACGCTGCTAGTATCCACCCTGAAAGTTTGTTTTCTCAGATAAAAAGAAAGGAACGTAGTTTTCTCTTCCAAGCGAACAACTAGCTGCTTAACGATGGTTCCCTGTGGACTGGCTCAAAATGGCCGCCGACCTTGACGGTAAAAAATCTATTGATACGCACTTGACCCTAATTGCTCCTGTAAATTGCTCTGGATAAGAGCGTCTGCTAAATGACTGAAATGTAAATGGCCTTCAGCCTTCAATGAAGTACCCTGCTAGGCATTATGGGTAGGCTTTGTTGCTGTAAAAAGTAGTAAAGCCACATTCTAATTCTATGAACTGTATCTCAGTTCCCAGTTCTAGAACACTATTTACACACCATCACTTTGAGAGATCGCAGCCCTGAGAACTGGACAACTGAAGATATTGTTTAAATGTTCATAATCCAAATAGTAATTCATTTCTCTCAAGTATCTTAGTCACAGCTCTCAATTAATGTCTCTGCAACCCTCTTGAGCTGTCTAACACTACGGTTCTGTTTGGGCAGGCATCGGGTGTATATATATACACACACACACACACACACACACACACACAGAGAGAGAGAGATACAGATCTGAACTACGAGGAAGCTCCAACTCCGTGTGTCTTGGGAAAGGGTGCAGGAGTATAAGCAACGTAGCGGAGACAGTGGTGGGAATGTTTAGGATGCAGTGTGTGTGTGTGCGTAGAGTACAGTTTATTCATTGTATAGATTAGTTGCTTTGTACAGGATGTCTTGTCAACTTTGTCAACTTTGTGCACTTAGGATGTCATCCTCCCTTCAGCAAAGCTACAGGCCTACAAATCTCAATGCTAAAGTTGACAAGTTCAGTTAACACTCCCTTCTCCCTTCCATTCTTGTCTCTTGAATTCTGAGTAAATTACAAGTCTGGTGCCTCAGAAGATGATGTATTACTCTCTGGCTCCTTTGAGAGACATAAACTCACACAGTCATTTGTTTGAAAGAAGATGGATCCAACAAGAAAAAAAGCACCCAACCAATGTCTTGGTTTAATCAAAACGTCATGCTGGCTTGGCAAAAATAAATACAAGATGGCTGAGTTAGGAGCACTGTGTGTCTGTTGGCTGAGTTAGGAGCGCTGTGTGTCTGTGTGTGTGCATGTGTGTGTTGGCTGAGTTACAAGCACTGTGTGTGTGTGTGTGTGTGTGTGTGTGTGTGTGTGTGTGTGTGTGTGTGTGTGTGTGTGTGTGTGTGTGTGTGTGTGTGTGTGTGTGTGTGTGTGTGTGTGTGTGTGTGTGTGTGTGTGTGTGTGTGTGTGTGTGTGTGTGTGTGTGTGTGTGTTGACTGAGTTAGTAGTGTTGCATAAAGAATACACATTTTTTTTGGGATTCTAGAGGTGTTGACATGTATTGTGTGGTCGTTGAGCTCAGAGGAGACAAAGAAACCGGTAGAGACTGTCTTTTTCACATTGCTTTCGAAATGTGAGCCTTTGTGAATCTTTATAGCAGAATGGGGAAAAGGGGAGGGAGAGAGAGAGAGAGGGAGAGGGGGGGGGGGGAACAGAGGGGGGTAAAAGAGAGTGATAAAGCGAGAGAAGGAAAGAAGGACAGAAAGCAACATTTTTAATTCAAAATGTTCCACAGGCACATTTTTACTGCCTCTGGAACACTTGACTTGTATTTTCCCCTTACCTCATTCTTTCACTCTCTGTATTTTTACATAAACACAATCATATAAACATAATAAGACCCCCTGGTCGGGGGCTACGATCACTTCTTACGTCCTTCTATCAAAACCATCTGAACGGATGAATAGGTCTACTATGTACCAAACAGCTGGTCGATGTCAATGTTGGCAATTTACAATGTTGGGTGTATGTTGGTTTGATGTTTCAACAATGTTGGGTGTATGTTGGTTTTATGTTTCAACAATGTTGGGTGTATGTTGGTTTGATGTTTCAACAATGTTGGGTGTATGTTGGTTTGATGTTTCAACAATGTTGGGTGTATGTTGGTTTGATGTCTCAACAATGTTGGGTGTATGTTGGTTTGATGTCTCAACAATGTTGGGTGTATGTTGGTTTGATGTCTCAACAATGTTGGGTGTATGTTGGTTTGATGTTTCAACAATGTTGGGTGTATGTTGGTTTGATGTTTCAACAATGTTGGGTGTATGTTGGTTTGATGTTTCAACAATGTTGGGTGTATGTTGGTTTGATGTCTCAACAATGTTGGGTGTATGTTGGTTTGATGTCTCAACAATGTTGGGTGTATGTTGGTTTGATGTTTCAACAATGTTGGGTGTATGTTGGTTTGATGTCTCAACAATGTTGGGTGTATGTTGGTTTGATGTCTCAACAATGTTGGGTGTATGTTGGTTTGATGTTTCAACAATGTTGGGTGTATGTTGGTTTGATGTTTCAACAATGTTGGGTGTATGTTGGTTTGATGTTTCAACAATGTTGGGTGTATGTTGGTTTGATGTCTCAACAATGTTGGGTGTATGTTGGTTTGATGTCTCAACAATGTTGGAAAGCCTTTCTTTTTGTGTTGCAGTTAGCACAGAGGTCCGTCAGCTTTCTGGCTCTGTTTAATACAGTCAGTTACTTACACAATATCGAAACCATCTGAAGATAATGTATCAAGTAGCCAGCAAATATGTCAATGTTGAAACAATGTTGTTTTTACACTGCTGCTAATCACTGTTTATTACCTATGCATAGTCACTTTACAGATTACCTCCACTAACCTGTCCCCCCGCACATTGACTTGGTACCAGTAACCCCTGTATATAGCCTCGTTATTGTTAAGTCATTTTCATATGTTACTTTTTGATATATCGATTTTTTTCACATTAGTTTATTTAGTAAATATTTTCTTAACTCTATTTCTTGAACTGAATTGTTGGTTAAGGGCTTGTAAGCATTTCACAGTAATGTCTACTATACCTGTTGTGTTCGGTTTGATGTGATTTGATGTTGGACAGATGTTGGACAGATGTTCTTGTTGGGTTGCAGTCCATTAGCAATCTGGCCCTATTTAGTATAATATATTATGGGTTTCTGAGAGTTCTGAATTTGGACCAAGAAGCCGGCTGATTTCCATGTTGGCAGTTGGCAGTGTTGGAAAGCTAGAACCAGAACCTGGATCTACTGTAGATGCATTGTTGTTTACATGTTTTAACCTTGGTGTTGCACTTTTCTAGGTTCGGGGAGAGTGGGATAAGTTGAGCCTTTTTTACATTCAGCCTCACCACATCAAGGGAAATATACACTGAGTATACTATACATTAGGAACACCTTCCTAATATTGAGTTGCACCCCCAAATTTTGCCCTCAGAATGGCCTCAATTTGTCAGGGCATGGACTCTACAAGGTGTTGAAAGAGTTCCACAGGGATGCTGGCCCATGTTGACTCCAGTGCTTCCCACAGTGTCATGTTGGCTGGATGTCCTTTGGGTGGTGGACCATTCCTGAAACACACAGGAAACTATTTAGCGTGGAAAATCCCAGCAGCGTTGTAGTTCTTGACACAAACCAGTGCGCCTGGCACCTACTACAATACCCCGTTAAAAGGCACTTAAATCTTTTGTCTTGCCCATTCACCCTCTGAATGTCACACATACACAATCCATGTCTCAGATGTCTTAAGGCTTAAAAATCCTTATTTAACCTGTCTCCTCCCCTTCATCTACACTGATTGAAGCGGATTTAACAAATGAGATCATTAAGAAATCATAGCTTTCGTCTGGATTCACCTGGTCAGTCTGTCATGGAAAGAGTTGGTGTTCCTAAGGTTTTGTACACTGTGTATATAGAGAGCCGACCCAAATGACCAGCTCTTAGAAAAAAATAGAAACTATTGGAACCAAGGCTTAAAAAGAACTGGCATTGGCACAAGATGGAGGGAAAGTTGGAACATAACTAATGAAATTACAGTTAACGAAAATGTATGCTTAATCCAGTATAAACTAATGTATAGAGACAAAATTCACACATTTTATAGCACAAAGGCAGAGTCATACATTAAGTATAAAACTAACAATGACTCAATAATCCATGCCTACTGATAATGCTATTAAATCCTAAAGTTATGGGCAGAGTTAGAAAGTTGGCAGTCAGAAGTATTACAATGAAAATGACTTTTCATCTGTCTGTCTGCATATTTCAAGACATGGCATATGAGGGCGCAGTGAGACACCCGATGGGTTGGACGATACTTTTCTCCTCAATCATATTTAAAAAAAGGTATACTTAAAAACTGGAATTCAAACAATCCTGGATCGTTATCACAATGGAAAGGTCAAATGCTTTGTTATCTAGATGTTGAAAGTACGTGGGCGACAGAGAGAGAAGATGCAGTTTGAAGCCATGTTGCGGACAGTGATGCGGGCGCTGGAGATGGAGGTGTGAGCATGTGGGTCTGGGCAGGTGTGATGGAGTTGATGTTTGTGCATGTGTCTATATACTGTTGTTTGTATGTGTATATTTTGCAATGTAAATAATAATAATATAGTATTCTTTTTAACAAAGATATCTACATATACACTATATATACAAAAGTATGTGGACACCCCATCAAATGAGTGGATTCGGCTATTTCAGCCACATCCGTTGAAATCGACAACACAGCCATGCAATCATGCAATAATAAACAAACACTGGCTGTAGAATTGTCTTACTGAAGAGCACAGTGACTTTCAATGTGGCACCGTCATAGGATGCCACCTTTCCAACAAGTCAGTTAGTCAAATTTCTGTCCTGCCTGAGCTGCCCCGGTCAAACATCTAGGAGCAACAACGGCTCAGCCGCAATGTGGGAGGCAACACGAGCTCACAGAATGCGACCGCCGAGTGCTGAAGTGCGTAGCGTGTAAATATTCTCTTTCCTCGTTTGCAACACTCACTACAGAATTCCAAACTGCATCTGGAAGCAACGTCAGAACAAGAACTGTTTGTTGGGAGCTTCATGAAATGAGTTTCCATGGCGGAGCAGCCGCACACAAGCCTAAGATCACCACGCACAATGCCAAGAGTCGACTGGAGTGGTGTAATGTTCAGCGGCCTGTGGACTATGGAGCAGTGGCAGTCTGGCAGTCCTACGGACACATCTGGGTTTGGCTGATGCCAGGAGAACGCTACCTGCCCCAATGCATAGTTCCAACTGTAAAGTTTGGTCTGGGGCTGTTTTTCATGGTTCGGGCTAGGCCCCTTAGTTCCAGTGAAGGGAAATCTTAACGCTACAGCCTACAATGTCATTCTAGATGATTCCGTGCTTCCACCATTGTGGCAACAGTTTGGGGGAAGGCCCTTTCCACAAAGCAAGGTCCATACAAAAATTATAAATCGATATCGGTGTGGAAGAACTTGACTGGCCTGCACAGAGCCCTGACCTCAACCCCATCAAACACCTTTGGGATGAATTGGAACGCCGACTGCGAGCCAGGCCTAATCGCCCAACATCAGTGCCTGACCTCAATAATGCTCTTGTGGCTGAGTGGAAGCAAGTCCACGCAGCAATGTTCCAACCTCTAGTGGAAAGCCTTCCCAGAAGAGTGGAGGCTGTTATAGCAGCAAAGGGGAGACCAACTCCATATTAATTCCCATGATTTTGGAATAAGATGTGTCAAGGAGCAGGTGTACACAAACTTTTGGTCATGTAGTGTATTTCAGGATGTTGTGTATCCCTGGAAATAATCAAAATTCATAAACATTCCAGTTTGGTAAACATCGCTTGTACAAAAAAAGTGCTCTCCTGGCTGAACTTACCCAGGGTATGGGGTAAGCTGAGCCGTGGGACAGGGTATGGGGTAAGTTGAGCCGTGGGACAGGGTATGGGGTAAGTTGAGCCGTGGGACAGGATATGGGGTAAGTTGAGCCTTGGGACAGGGTATGGGGTAAGTTGAGCCGTGGGACAGGGTATGTGGTAAGTAGAGCCGTGGGACAGGGTATGTGGTAAGTAGAGCCGTGGGACAGGGTATGGGGAAAGTTGAGCCGTGGGACAGGGTATAGGGTAAGTTGAGCCGTGGGACAGGGTATGGGGTAAGTTGAGCCGTGGGACAGGGTATGGGGTAAGTTGAGCCTTGGGACAGGATATGTGGTAAGCTGAGCCATGGGACAGGGTATGGGGTAAGTTGAGCCGTGGGACAGGATATGTGGTAAGCTGAGCCGTGGGACAGGGTATGGGGTAAGTTGAGCCTTGGGACAGGATATGTGGTAAGCTGAGCCGTGGGACAGGGTATGGGGTAAGTTGAGCCGTGGGACAGGGTATGGGGTAAGTTGAGCCTTGGGACAGGATATGGGGTAAGTTGAGCCGTGGGACAGGGTATGGGGTAAGTTGAGCTGTGGGACAGGGTGTGTGGTAAGTTGAGCCGTGGGACAGGGTGTGTGGTAAGTTGAGCCGTGGGACAGGGTATGGGGTAAGTTGAGCCATGGGACAGGGTATAGGGTAAGTTGAGCCGTGGGACAGGGTATGTAGTAAGTTGAGCCGTGGGACAGGGTATAGGGTAAGTTGAGCCGTGGGACAGGGTATGGGGTAAGTTGAGCCGTGGGACAGGGTATAGGATAAGTTGAGCCGTGGGACAGGGTATGTGGTAAGTAGAGCCGTGGGACAGGGTATAGGGTAAGTTGAGCCGTGGGACAGGGTATAGGATAAGTTGAGCCGTGGGACAGGGTATGGGGTAAGTTGAGCCGTGGGACAGGGTATGGGGTAAGTTGAGCCATGGGACAGGGTATGGGGTAAGTTGAGCCATGGGACAGGGTATGGGGTAAGTTGAGCCGTGGGACAGGGTATGTGGTAAGTTGAGCCGTGGGACAGGGTATGTGGTAAGTTGAGCCGTGGGACAGGGTATGAGGTAAGTTGAGCCGTGGGACAAGTTATAGGGTAAGTTGAGCCGTGGGACAGGGTACGTTAAGCTGCCTACAATTTTCTGTACTGAATTAAATATATTACCACAACATTTTTAAAACCATGTCTATCTTTATTTCCCAAACACAATTCCACACAATCACAATCGCTTTTTTGTCTTTTAATCTTGTTAAGCATCTTTTAACACAGGTCTAACACCAAACAAACACGTTTAACATAGGCCAGGCCCTGGTGTTACCTAATATCCCAGCAATAATACCTTGCATTACGCCATGGAAGAAAACATTTCAGTTTGCTCAATTTTCCATTGTCTCAGCCATTGTCCCCTACGTATCCCATGGCCGGTGTCTCAACTTACCCCAAGACAAACATTTTCAATATATTTGCCCACACAGTTACACGGATGCACTTTCATACTACTGTAGGTTTAGGACGTCAAATTAAAGCTTATAGAGAGCCCAACTGTAGAGCCCAACTGTAGAGCCCAACTGATGTATAGAACAGCCTAATGATCTACTTTGGTTTAGATACAAGCATCACGAGACCTCTAACACAATCAATTCATTTCACTTGGTGAAAATCTGTTTTTTGGACCAAACTTACTTACCACTTTTTCTTCCTTCTCAGACTCCATGAGATGACCTCTTCCTAAATATTTGGTCAAATGATTCATTTGGTTTATGGTTTCCTGGAAACAAAGGTGGCTCAACTTACCCCTTGGGCTCAACTTACCCCACTCTCCCCTACAGTTTGAGCATGTTATTTAGTCAAAGGGTGTGGTTTCTGAGAGGACCAACGTGAAACAAGTTGGCAAAGTCAATGGTGGCAGTTCGCAATGTTGGAATGCTTTCTCACTTGGTTACATTCCAAATACCTGAGAGCTCAGTCAGATGTCTGCCTCTATTTAGTATTCAATATTCTGGAGTCAGAGGTGTGCTTTCTACTGTAGCTGCTAATGTCTGATCTGTATCAAAGCTTCTTCTTTTTGTGTTGCAGTTCTGCACATCTGGTGTAGATGATCATTCTGGCTGTGTTTCTGGCTGTTGGGAGATGGAGTCCCAGGGATAAGATGGGGAGCTACAGCGCTTTCTGTTAGAATGAAAGCCGATCATCTGGCAAAGGATTGAGGGATGAGCCATGGCGTTTGTGTGATGTGTGTGTGTGGAGGTGTTAAGGTGATGTGTGTGTGTGTGTGTGTGTGTCGGTGTGTGGTTATTTAAAAGTTGGTGGTGTGTTCTCAATGTGTGTGTATTTGTGTTGTGTGTCCGTGACTCGTGTGTGTGAGTTATGTGTGGGAGGACTGGTGCCTCGCCGGCACCCTTGAGGAAAGTTACATTCTGTGCTGCAAATGGAGCATGACTTCCCTCTAATCCCAGCAGCAGAGTGAGTTATCCCAATTTACACAAAGTGAGTTAAACCAACTTAGTTATTTGCAGTGACTGAAAATATGATTTTCTCCAACCCCCTCTTTGTCTCCCACACGTTGCCACATGAGGCCCACACTTTCACACGTTCTCATGTTCACTCACACATTCATACACACCATAAACAACACAAACACACATGCACGCACACACGCACACACACACACACACAAACACACACAGTCAGGGTCAGACCAGAGATGACCTTGATGCTGTGAATCAGACAGACAGGCACGTTGAGGGGCCACCTCTTGCCCAGTCAGGACCCCACGACGCAGCCCACCCACTCTATAAAGACCCCCACAGGGTTTGCACAGGAGGGAGGAAGTGTGTATGTGTGTGTGTGTGTGTGTGTGTGTGTGTGTGTGTGTGTGTGTGTGTGTGTGTGTGTGTGTGTGTGTGTGTGTGTGTGTGTGTGTGTGTGTGTGTGTGTGTGTGTGTGTGTGTGTGTGTGGTGTGTGTGTGTGTGTGTAGGGCTGACTGCAATCTGATACATCTCTCAGATGTAATCGATCCATACATACCCTCTGTAATCAACATAATGGAGAACGTAACACAAACAAACCATCACCGTGACCCCCTGTGTTGATTCCCCCCCCTCCCACCTTTATCCCTCTTTCCTCTCTCCCTCCCCCCTCTCTTTTTCAGTTAGTGTAAATGAAAGACAGATGAATACCCCCATTAGGATTTCATGGTGGCTGGTTCAATGGGAAGCTGTTTATGTTTGCTGTGTAGTGAACCTTCTACAGTAGGGCCTCTGTTTGATCCAAAATGGCCTCCTTGTTTCACGGTGGCTGGTTCAATAGGGAGCTGTTTTTCACAGGAGGTTGGTGGCATCTTAATTTGGGAGAACGGGCTCATGGTAATGGCTGGAGCAGAATAAGTGGAATGGTATCAAATACATCAAACACAGGCTTTCCAGGTGTTTGATGCCATTCCATTTGCGCCGTTCCGGCTATTATTATGAGCCGTCCTCATAATTATGCCTCCTGTGCTGTTTATGTTTTCTGTGTAGTGGACCTTCTACAGTAGGGCTCTGTTTGATCCAAAATGGCCTCCTGGTTTTGGAGGGAAAGGGTGAAGTTGCCCATTAGATACTGATCTAAGTGGCAAGAGAAGAAAGATAACTTTCTTCTGATGGGGGTTCCCTTTTTGAGGAATAAAAATAATAATTTATTACAGTTTAAATGTTTACAAATTAGATGCGCTGGAATTAAAGCAACTTCCAAAAATGAACACTCAGATCATAGTGATATTATGTCTGATCTCTCAAACAATGTAAAGTATCTATAGATGTAATCTGGAGCCAAGCGTGTTGATTTTTAATCTGAGGGTATCCTGCTATTGCCACGCGTGTTGAATTATGCAAGGGAACGTGACAACAACAGTAATTCATGAGGCAGTCTAGACAGCGTTGGTGAGTGCAGGTAGGATAGACCGAGCAACTTGTTGGTGTTTGCAGCCCGGTTCCACCCCTTTACGTTACAGGGAGTGAGGGAGAGTGAACGTAATTCCCTGAGGAGTTTGATTTCCAGCAGCTATTTGGAATGTAAAGCTCCTGCCGGAGATAGAGCTCTCCTTTGTGTTAACTTTCCACTGGATTCAAAAAAGGACAAGAAAAAGGAGGATGCTACTTTTTTCTTATTCCTTGATTTAACTGTTGGTGGTTTGTTGCTTTAGTTATGGACATGGTTTTGATTCAAGGTTCTGAGGTTCACTACTCAGCATTGGGGAGCAATAGATTTCTTCTTGCAAAGTGTTAGCAGGTTTTCAACCTTGCCCTCTGCCTTGTTGAGAGAGAGAGAGAGAGAGAGAGAGAGAGAGAGAGAGAGAGAGAGAGAGAGAGAGAGAGAGAGAGAGAGAGAGAGAGAGAGAGAGAGAGAGAGAGAGAGAGAGAGAGAGAGAGAGAGAGAGAGACTCTCCTGGTATCACTGAATAAAAATATAACATTTAAAGTGTTGGTCCCATGAAATGAAAGAAAAAGCCATATCTCTGTCCAGTGTCTGTGTTCTTTTGCCCTTCTTAATCTTATCTTTTTATTGGACAGTCTGAGATATGGCTTTTTCTTTGCAACTCTGCCTAGAAGGCCAGCATCCCGGAGTCGCCTCTTCACTGTTGACGTTGAGACTGGTGTTTTGCGGGTGCTATTTAATGAAGCTGCCAGTTGAGGACTTGTGAGGTGTCTGTTTGTCAAACCAGACACTCTAATGTACTTGTCGTCTTGCTCAGTTGTGCACCGGGGCCTAGTACACAGCGTTGAGTAGTACACCGGGAGTAGTACACAGCGTTGTACGAGATCTTCAGTTTCTTGGCAATTTCTTGCATGGAATAGCCTTCATTTCTCAGAACAAGAATAGATTGACGAATTTCAGAAGAAAAGTCTTTGTTTCTGTCCATTTTGAGCCTGTAATCGAACCCACAAATGCTGATGCTCCAGATACTCAACTAGTCTGAAGAAGTCCAGTTTTATTGCTTATTTAATCAGCATAACAGTTTTCAGCTGTGCTAACATAATTGCAAAAGATTTTCTAATGATCAAATAGCCTTTTAAAATGATAAACTTGGATTAGCTAACACAACGTGCCATTGGAACACAGGAGTGATGGTTGCTGATAATGGGCCTCTGTACGCCTATGTAGATATTCCATTTAAAAAAATCCAGCTACAATAGTCATTTACAACATCAACAATGTCTACACTGTATTTCTGATCAATTTGATGTTATTTTAATGGACAAAAAATGTGCTTTTCTTTAAAAAACAAGGACATTTCTAAGTGGCCCCAAACTTCTGAACGGTTGTGTAGGTAATAGGGTGGCATTTGCTACACAGCCTGTTCCTAGGGCAACGTTCCTGGATTTAATCAAGTCCATTTGCACAATACAATACATCCATTCCTCTCTCAAACAGCCCCAATCCATCCAATGGACCATGTTAC
>NC_092087.1:81783601-81821152 GCF_045679555.1 Salvelinus alpinus | reverse complement strand
GAGAATAGAGACAATAAAGAGAATAGAGACAATAAGGGGAATAGGGACAATAAGGGGAATAGGGACAATCATGGGATAGAGACAATAAGGAGAATAGAGACAATAAGGGGAATAGGGACAATAAGGGGAATAGGAACAATACGGGGAATAGGGATATTAAGGGGAATGGAGACAATAAGGGGAATAGCAACAATAATGGGAATAGGGATAATAAGGGGAATAGAGATTATAAGGGGAATAGGGACAATTAGGGGAATAGGGACAATAAGGGGAATAGGGAGAATTAGGGGAATAGGGACAATAAGGGGAATGGGGACAATAAGGTGAATAGGGACAATAAAGGGAATGGGGATAATAAGGGGAATGGAGACAATAAGGGGAATAGGGACAGTAATGGGAATAGGGATAATAAGTGGAATAGAGACAATAAGGGGAATAGGGACAATAATGGGATAGAGACAATAAAGAGAATATAGACAATAAGGGGAATAGGGACAATAAGGGGAATAGGGACAATAATGGGATAGAGACAATAAGGAGAATAGGGACAATAAGGGGAATAGAGACAATAAGGAGAATAGAGACAATAAGGGGAATAGGGACAATAAGGGGAATAGGGACAATAAGGGGAATAGGGAGGAGTTGTATGGAGTGGGAACAGAGGAGGATAGTAGGAATGAAGGTTGGAGGTTGTTCATCATAGTTCCTCTACTCTACTAACTCCACTTCAGGAGGGAGTCTGAACTGCTAGATGCTGAAGGGGGGAGAATGAAAGAGAACAAGAAAGAGGAGAGAGAGATAGAGGAGAGAGAGAAAGAGGAGGGAGAGAAAGATAAAGAAGAAACAGGGAGAAGTAGGGGTCTCATTAAAACTGGGCAGCTCTCTCCTGACCTCTCTATGGGGCTTCTGGCCTTAGTATGAGAGGATGGATTGAGGGAAAGAAAGAGAGAGAGGTGGAGAGAAAGAGGGCCTGTTGCTTTACTGACGTTATGAAAGTCACTCATCCGTGAGGAAGAGTGGTGGAATTAGAAAATGAAAAATCTCCCTCTTCTCTTTTCGTTTCACATTTGGCCGTTGCGCTTTCTTTCCTCCCATTCTCTCTCTCTTTCCTTCGTTCAATTCTCATGTTTTATGAGCCAGTGCTCTTTGGAAGTCTTGCTCAGCATTTTTGTCTGGATCTCTCAACTCACTGTGGCTCAACTCTGTTGTTTTTCCACACTAATTGCACACAAATGGCTGCCAAAATGAGCAATGAGGCCCCAGCGTGGGTCCACCCTTGACACAAAATGGCTGATGTTGATTGGCTCTGGCCTCCTTTGGTGTTACTCAACCCTTCTGTGCACCTCAACTTGGGCCAGAAGTTTATATTGCCCAGGAAAAAGGTTACACAACTCCAAGCCCTAGTTGTGTAACCTGTGAATTGGGCTAAACTATTGTGCTGTAGTTTCTCTGTGATGTTGTAGTTCTTCTGTTGTGCTGTAGTTTCTCTGTGATGTTGTAGTTCTTCTGTTGTGCTGTAGTTTCTCTGTAACGTTGTAGTTCTTCTGTTGTGCTGTAGTTTCTCTGTAACGTTGTAGTTCTTCTGTTGTGCTGTAGTTTCTCTGTGATGTTGTAGTTCTTCTGTTGTGCTGTAGTTTCTCTGTGATGTTGTAGTTCTTCTGTTGTGCTGTAGTTTCTCTGTGACGTTGTAGTTCTTCTGTTGTGCTGTAGTTTCTCTGTAACATTGTAGTTCTTCTGTTGTGCTGTAGTTTCTCTGTGATGCTGTAGTTCTTCTGTTGTGCTGTAGTTTCTCTGTAACGTTGTAGTTCTTCTGTTGTGCTGTAGTTTCTCTGTGACGTTGTAGTTTTTCTGTTGTGCTGTAGTTTCTCTGTAACGTTGTAGTTCTCTGTTGTGCTGTAGTTTCTCTGTAACGTTGTAGTTCTTCTGTTGTGCTGTAATTTCTCTGTGACGTTGTTGTTCTTCTGTTGTGCTGTAGTTTCTCTGTAACATTGTAGTTCTTCTGTTGTGCTGTAGTTTCTCTGTGATGTTGTAGTTCTTCTGTTGTGCTGTAGTTTCTCTGTAACGTTGTAGTTCTTCTGTTGTGCTGTAGTTTCTCTGTAACGTTGTAGTTCTTCTGTTGTGCTGTAGTTTCTCTGTTGTGCTGTAGTTTCTCTGTTGTGCTGTAGTTTCTCTGTAACGTTGTTGTTCTTCTGTTGTGCTGTAGTTTCTCTGTAACATTGTAGTTCTTCTGTTGTGCTGTAGTTTCTCTGTAACGTTGTAGTTCTTCTGTTGTGCTGTAGTTTCTCTGTGGTGTTGTAGGTCTTCTGTTGTGCTGTAGTTTCTCTGTAACGTTGTAGTTCTTCTGTTGTGCTGTAGTTTCTCTGTAACGTTGTAGTTCTTCTGTTGTGCTGTAGTTTCTCTGTGATGTTGTAGTTCTTCTGTTGTGCTGTAGTTTCTCTGTGACGTTGTAGTTCTTCTGTTGTGCTGTAGTTTCTCTGTGACGTTGTAGTTCTTCTGTTGTGCTGTAGTTTCTCTGTAACATTGTAGTTCTTCTGTTGTGCTGTAGTTTCTCTGTGATGTTGTAGTTCTTCTGTTGTAATGTAGTTTCTCTGTAACGTTGTAGTTTTTCTGTTGTGCTGTAGTTTCTCTGTGACGTTGTAGTTTTTCTGTTGTGCTGTAGTTTCTCTGTAACGTTGTAGTTCTCTGTTGTGCTGTAGTTTCTCTGTAACGTTGTAGTTCTTCTGTTGTGCTGTAATTTCTCTGTGACGTTGTTGTTCTTCTGTTGTGCTGTAGTTTCTCTGTAACATTGTAGTTCTTCTGTTGTGCTGTAGTTTCTCTGTGATGTTGTAGTTCTTCTGTTGTGCTGTAGTTTCTCTGTAACGTTGTAGTTCTTCTGTTGTGCTGTAGTTTCTCTGTAACGTTGTAGTTCTTCTGTTGTGCTGTAGTTTCTCTGTTGTGCTGTAGTTTCTCTGTTGTGCTGTAGTTTCTCTGTAACGTTGTTGTTCTTCTGTTGTGCTGTAGTTTCTCTGTAACATTGTAGTTCTTCTGTTGTGCTGTAGTTTCTCTGTAACGTTGTAGTTCTTCTGTTGTGCTGTAGTTTCTCTGTGGTGTTGTAGTTCTTCTGTTGTGCTGTAGTTTCTCTGTAACATTGTAGTTCTTCTGTTGTGCTGTAGTTTCTCTGTGATGTTGTAGTTCTTCTGTTGTGCTGTAGTTTCTCTGTAACGTTGTAGTTCTTCTGTTGTGCTGTAGTTTCTCTGTGACGTTGTAGTTTTTCTGTTGTGCTGTAGTTTCTCTGTAACGTTGTAGTTCTCTGTTGTGCTGTAGTTTCTCTGTAACGTTGTAGTTCTTCTGTTGTGCTGTAATTTCTCTGTGACGTTGTTGTTCTTCTGTTGTGCTGTAGTTTCTCTGTAACATTGTAGTTCTTCTGTTGTGCTGTAGTTTCTCTGTGATGTTGTAGTTCTTCTGTTGTGCTGTAGTTTCTCTGTAACGTTGTAGTTCTTCTGTTGTGCTGTAGTTTCTCTGTAACGTTGTAGTTCTTCTGTTGTGCTGTAGTTTCTCTGTTGTGCTGTAGTTTCTCTGTTGTGCTGTAGTTTCTCTGTAACGTTGTTGTTCTTCTGTTGTGCTGTAGTTTCTCTGTAACATTGTAGTTCTTCTGTTGTGCTGTAGTTTCTCTGTAACGTTGTAGTTCTTCTGTTGTGCTGTAGTTTCTCTGTGATGTTGTAGTTTTTTGTTGTGCTGTAGTTTCTCTGTAATGTTGTAGTTCTTCTGTTGTGCTGTAGTTTCTCTGTAACGTTGTAGTTCTTCTGTTGTGCTGTAGTTTCTCTGTGATGTTGTAGTTCTTCTGTTGTGCTGTAGTTTCTCTGTGACGTTGTAGTTCTTCTGTTGTGCTGTAGTTTCTCTGTGACGTTGTAGTTCTTCTGTTGTGCTGTAGTTTCTCTGTAACGTTGTAGTTCTTCTGTTGTGCTGTAGTTTCTCTGTGACGTTGTAGTTCTTCTGTTGTGCTGTAGTTTCTCTGTGATGTTGTAGTTCTTCTGTTGTGCTGTAGTTTCTCTGTAACGTTGTAGTTCTTCTGTTGTGCTGTAGTTTCTCTGTAACGTTGTAGTTCTTCTGTTGTGCTGTAGTTTCTCTGTTGTGCTGTAGTTTCTCTGTTGTGCTGTAGTTTCTCTGTAACGTTGTTGTTCTTCTGTTGTGCTGTAGTTTCTCTGTAACATTGTAGTTCTTCTGTTGTGCTGTAGTTTCTCTGTAACGTTGTAGTTCTTCTGTTGTGCTGTAGTTTCTCTGTGGTGTTGTAGTTCTTCTGTTGTGCTGTAGTTTCTCTGTGATGTTGTAGTTTTTTGTTGTGCTGTAGTTTCTCTGTAATGTTGTAGTTCTTCTGTTGTGCTGTAGTTTCTCTGTAACGTTGTAGTTCTTCTGTTGTGCTGTAGTTTCTCTGTGATGTTGTAGTTCTTCTGTTGTGCTGTAGTTTCTCTGTGACGTTGTAGTTCTTCTGTTGTGCTGTAGTTTCTCTGTGACGTTGTAGTTCTTCTGTTGTGCTGTAGTTTCTCTGTAACGTTGTAGTTCTTCTGTTGTGCTGTAGTTTCTCTGTGACGTTGTAGTTCTTCTGTTGTGCTGTAGTTTCTCTGTAACATTGTAGTTCTTCTGTTGTGCTGTAGTTTCTCTGTAACATTGTAGGTCTTCTGTTGTGCTGTAGTTTCTCTGTGATGTTGTAGTTCTTCTGTTGTGCTGTAGTTTCTCTGTAACATTGTAGGTCTTCTGTTGTGCTGTAGTTTCTCTGTAACATTGTAGTTCTTCTGTTGTGCTGTAGTTTCTCTGTGATGTTGTAGTCCTTCTGTTGTTCTGTAGTTTCTCTGTGATGTTGTAGTTCTTCTGTTGTGTTGTAGTTTCTCTGTGACGTTGTAGTTCTTCTATTCACTTGACTTGCAGGCTCACATGTTACCTTCTTTCTCAGCTCTCTTGTATAATAATTAGAATATTTCAGACAATCTGAACTACTCAGACAGTACATTTCTGAATTTCATGGAACTGTCATGCATATTTTTTTTTCAACAAAGGAACATCTTTCCACCAAATGTGGAAGGTATTTTATGCGTGTGTACCATTTGCATTCCTTTTGTCATTGTAGAGTCTTGTAAAGTCTTCAGATCCCTGCGTGGCAGATACATACGCAGACCTCAGACTGTGTCTCGTGAAACAGGACCTGTGTGTGTATGTGTATGTGTGTATAATTATGAACACGTTAAACAAGTGTAGCTTGTAATGCACAACCTCCATGTAACCGCTCTGTCATCTACCTCCGTGTAACCTCTCTGTCATCTACCTCCATGTAACCTCTCTGTCATCAACCTCCATGTAACCTCTCTGTCATCTACCTCCGTGTAACCTCTGTGTCATCTACATCCATGTAACCTCTCTGTCATCTACCTCCATGTAACCTCTCTGTCATCTACCTCCATGTAACCTCTCTGTCATCTATCTCCATGTAACCTCTCTGTCATCCAACTCCATGTAACCTCTCTGTCAATTACCTCCATGTAACCTCTCTGTCATCTACATCCATATAACCTCTATGTCATATACATCCATGTAACCTCTCTGTCATCTACCTCCATGTAACCTCTCTGTCATCTACCTCCATGTAACCTCTCTGTCACCCAACTCCATGTAAGCTCTCTGTTATCAACCTCCATGTAACCTCTCTGTCATCAACCTCCATGTAACCTCTCTGTCATCAACCTCCATGTTACCTCTCTGTCATCTACCTCCATGTAACCTCTCTGTCATCAACATCCATGTAACCTCTCTGTCATCTACCTCCATGTAACCTCTCTGTCATCTACCTCCGTGTAACCTCTCTGTCATCTACCTCCATGTAACCTCTCTGTCATCTACCTCCATGTAACCTCTCTGTCACCTATCTCCGTGTAACCTCTCTGTCATCTACCTCCATGTAACCTCTCTGTCATCTACCTCCATGTAACCTCTCTGTCATCTACCTCCATGTAACCTCTCTGTCATCTACCTCCATGTAACATCTCTGTCATCTACCTCCATGTAACCTCTCTGTCATCTGCCTTCATTTAACCCCTCTGTCATCTACCTCCATGTAACCTCTCTGTTATCAACCTCCATGTAACCTCTCTGTCATCCAACTCCATGTAACCTCTCTGTCATCCAACTCCATGTAACCTCTCTATCATCCAACTCCATGTAACCTCTCTGTCATCTACCTCCATGTAACCTCTCTGTCACCCAACTCCATGTACGCTCTCTGTTATCAACCTCCATGTAACCTCTCTGTCATCAACCTCCATGTAACCTCTCTGTCATCTATCTCCGTGTAACCTCTGTGTCATCCAACTCCATGTAACCTCTCTGTCATCTACCTCCATGTAACCTCTCTGTCATATACCTTCATCTAACCTCTCTGTTGTCTACCTCCATGTAACCTCTATGTCATCAACCTCCATGTAACCTCTCTGTCATCTACCTCCATGTAACCTCTCTGTCATCTACCTCCATGTAACCTCTCTGTCATCTACCTCCATGTAACCTCTCTGTCATCTACCTCAATGTAACCTCTCTGTTATCTACCTCCATGCAACCTCTCTGTCATCTACCTCCATGTAACCTCTCTGTCATCTACCTCCATGTAACCTCTCTGTCATCTACCTCCATGTAATCTCTCTGTCATCTACCTCCATGTATTCTCTCTGTCATCTACCTCCATGTATTCTCTCTGTCATCAACCTCCATATAACCTCTCTGTCATCTTCCTCCATGTAACCTCTCTGTCATCTACCTCCATGTAATCTCTCTGTCATCTACCTCCATGTATTCTCTCTGTCATCTACCTCCATGTATTCTCTCTGTCATCTACCTCCATGTAACCTCTCTGTCATCTACCTCCATGTAACCTTTCTGTCATCAACCTCATGCATAGTGAATGTACATGGAATGCACACAAGACAACAGATCAGTTTGAGTGGCATTGTATTCTCTGCAATGCTTCTGTGTGACTCCAATCCATTGTGTGTTCTGTGCCTTCCATGCTTTTTACAGTTAGCAGAGTACAGTCTCTGCCTGTCTGTACCAGACCAGTGTAACAGCTCTCCACATACCTTTCTACAGTCTCCTCATAGTGAAGGACTTTGTGTATACTGTACGCAGGGCTCCCGAGTGGCGCAGCGCACTAAGGCACTGCATCTCAATGCTAGAAGTGTCACTACAGACCCTGGTTTGATTCCAGGCTGTATCACAACTGGCTGTGATTGGGAGTCCCATAGGGCGGGGAACAGTTGTCCAGGTTAGGGTTTGGCCGGGGTAGGCCGTCATTGTCAATTAGCATTTGTTCTCAACTGACTTGCCTAGTTCAATAAATGCATTGTATATTATTTGTTGGGCTGCAAAGTTTTAAACCAGTGGAACAGCTAGTCTGGTAATGACAGATGAGGTGTCTATTGTCCCGGGGCGACGCCCTGCCGTTGAGTTCTGTCACTTTAGTCTTGTTGTGTGTGTCTGTGTGCGTGTGTGTTGTTTTAGTCTTGTTGTGTGTGTCTGTGTTCATGTGTGTTGTTTTAGTCTTGTTGTGTGTGTCTGTGTGCGTGTGTGTTGTTTTAGTCTTGTTGTGTGTGTCTGTGTGCGTGTGTGTTGTTTTAGTCTTGTTGTGTGTGTCTGTGTGCGTGTGTGTTGTTTTAGTCTTGTTGTGCGTGTCTGTGTGCGTGTGTGTTGTTTTAGTCTTGTTGTGTGTGTCTGTGTGCGTGTGTGTTATTTTAGTCTTGTTGTGTGTGTCTGTGTGCGTGTGTGTTATTTTAGTCTTGTTGTGTGTGTCTGTGTTCGTGTGTGTTGTTTGTCTTCGACTGTCCCTAATGACGTGCTAATCTTACTGCAACACTACTGTAAAGAGACCAGCTTGTTATGTTGCTTCACACACACATACTTGTGTACACACACACACACATCACACGCAAGTAAAAGTGTGCAAACACACACAAAATAATAACATGTACGCACGCACGCACGCACGCACGCACGCACGCACGCACGCACAGGTTTTCCCTTCCTGGCTGCAGAGTTACTGCCCCACAGGGACAAGAGAATGTTGGGCCCCCTGTGTCTTTAAGGACTGTGACTGAGAGAGGAGCTTTCAGGAGTCATTGTCATCTGGTGAAAAGATGCTTGACACCCCACTCTCTCTCGCTTTACCTCCCTGTCTTCTTCCCTCCCTCCCTCCCTCCCTCTTTAGGATGTATTTATTGGAAAGGGTACAAAGTCAAGAACAATCAGCAAACATCATTATTTTGTTCTCCCGCTTTCTTTCTCTCTCCATCTTGTTCTGCCAGTTCTCTGTAGAGGGCTCTAGTCAAGAGCCATTAGCAAATATTACCACCCCCCTCTCTCTCTCTCTCTCTCTCTCTCTCTCTCTCTCTCTCTCTCTCTCTCTCTCTCTCTCTCTCTCTCTCTCTCTCTCTCTCTCTCTCTCTCTCTCTCTCTCTCTCTCTCTCTCTCTCTCTCTCTCTCTCTCTCTCTCTCTCTCTCTCTCTCTCTCTCTCTCTCTCTCTCTCTCTCTCTCTCTCTCTCTCTCTCTCTCTCTCTCTCTCTCTCTCTCTCTCTCTCTCTCTCGTTCATCTGCCTTTTATTATCATTAAACTCACCTTCTGCACCTGCTTCCTGACTCCCAGCATAAACGTTACAGAGTATTTTAATCCATTGTGTTAAAAAGTACTACAATCTATTCACCCCAAATATCCTGTGTTGTATCAACCTCAATAATCAAAATCAAATCTCCTAGCTGGTTTAACTAGCAGCCGTGTTCAGGTCATTTTAGCCCTGTATGTTTCCTCGCGTTTGTTTGTAGACATTTTGTTTTCTCTTGGGCCCAGGAGAGCGAACCAGAAGTCCCGACGCCGGTCGGGGAGTGTGGTGGTGGAGGTTTGTCTTATCAGATCACAACGTTCCATTTCACTTGTTCTGGAGGAACCGTTACTGTCACGCTGCTAGTATCCACCCTGAAAGTTTGTTTTCTCAGATAAAAAGAAAGGAACGTAGTTTTCTCTTCCAAGCGAACAACTAGCTGCTTAACGATGGTTCCCTGTGGACTGGCTCAAAATGGCCGCCGACCTTGACGGTAAAAAATCTATTGATACGCACTTGACCCTAATTGCTCCTGTAAATTGCTCTGGATAAGAGCGTCTGCTAAATGACTGAAATGTAAATGGCCTTCAGCCTTCAATGAAGTACCCTGCTAGGCATTATGGGTAGGCTTTGTTGCTGTAAAAAGTAGTAAAGCCACATTCTAATTCTATGAACTGTATCTCAGTTCCCAGTTCTAGAACACTATTTACACACCATCACTTTGAGAGATCGCAGCCCTGAGAACTGGACAACTGAAGATATTGTTTAAATGTTCATAATCCAAATAGTAATTCATTTCTCTCAAGTATCTTAGTCACAGCTCTCAATTAATGTCTCTGCAACCCTCTTGAGCTGTCTAACACTACGGTTCTGTTTGGGCAGGCATCGGGTGTATATATATACACACACACACACACACACACACACACACAGAGAGAGAGAGATACAGATCTGAACTACGAGGAAGCTCCAACTCCGTGTGTCTTGGGAAAGGGTGCAGGAGTATAAGCAACGTAGCGGAGACAGTGGTGGGAATGTTTAGGATGCAGTGTGTGTGTGTGCGTAGAGTACAGTTTATTCATTGTATAGATTAGTTGCTTTGTACAGGATGTCTTGTCAACTTTGTCAACTTTGTGCACTTAGGATGTCATCCTCCCTTCAGCAAAGCTACAGGCCTACAAATCTCAATGCTAAAGTTGACAAGTTCAGTTAACACTCCCTTCTCCCTTCCATTCTTGTCTCTTGAATTCTGAGTAAATTACAAGTCTGGTGCCTCAGAAGATGATGTATTACTCTCTGGCTCCTTTGAGAGACATAAACTCACACAGTCATTTGTTTGAAAGAAGATGGATCCAACAAGAAAAAAAGCACCCAACCAATGTCTTGGTTTAATCAAAACGTCATGCTGGCTTGGCAAAAATAAATACAAGATGGCTGAGTTAGGAGCACTGTGTGTCTGTTGGCTGAGTTAGGAGCGCTGTGTGTCTGTGTGTGTGCATGTGTGTGTTGGCTGAGTTACAAGCACTGTGTGTGTGTGTGTGTGTGTGTGTGTGTGTGTGTGTGTGTGTGTGTGTGTGTGTGTGTGTGTGTGTGTGTGTGTGTGTGTGTGTGTGTGTGTGTGTGTGTGTGTGTGTGTGTGTGTGTGTGTGTGTGTGTGTGTGTGTGTGTGTGTGTGTGTTGACTGAGTTAGTAGTGTTGCATAAAGAATACACATTTTTTTTGGGATTCTAGAGGTGTTGACATGTATTGTGTGGTCGTTGAGCTCAGAGGAGACAAAGAAACCGGTAGAGACTGTCTTTTTCACATTGCTTTCGAAATGTGAGCCTTTGTGAATCTTTATAGCAGAATGGGGAAAAGGGGAGGGAGAGAGAGAGAGAGGGAGAGGGGGGGGGGGGAACAGAGGGGGGTAAAAGAGAGTGATAAAGCGAGAGAAGGAAAGAAGGACAGAAAGCAACATTTTTAATTCAAAATGTTCCACAGGCACATTTTTACTGCCTCTGGAACACTTGACTTGTATTTTCCCCTTACCTCATTCTTTCACTCTCTGTATTTTTACATAAACACAATCATATAAACATAATAAGACCCCCTGGTCGGGGGCTACGATCACTTCTTACGTCCTTCTATCAAAACCATCTGAACGGATGAATAGGTCTACTATGTACCAAACAGCTGGTCGATGTCAATGTTGGCAATTTACAATGTTGGGTGTATGTTGGTTTGATGTTTCAACAATGTTGGGTGTATGTTGGTTTTATGTTTCAACAATGTTGGGTGTATGTTGGTTTGATGTTTCAACAATGTTGGGTGTATGTTGGTTTGATGTTTCAACAATGTTGGGTGTATGTTGGTTTGATGTCTCAACAATGTTGGGTGTATGTTGGTTTGATGTCTCAACAATGTTGGGTGTATGTTGGTTTGATGTCTCAACAATGTTGGGTGTATGTTGGTTTGATGTTTCAACAATGTTGGGTGTATGTTGGTTTGATGTTTCAACAATGTTGGGTGTATGTTGGTTTGATGTTTCAACAATGTTGGGTGTATGTTGGTTTGATGTCTCAACAATGTTGGGTGTATGTTGGTTTGATGTCTCAACAATGTTGGGTGTATGTTGGTTTGATGTTTCAACAATGTTGGGTGTATGTTGGTTTGATGTCTCAACAATGTTGGGTGTATGTTGGTTTGATGTCTCAACAATGTTGGGTGTATGTTGGTTTGATGTTTCAACAATGTTGGGTGTATGTTGGTTTGATGTTTCAACAATGTTGGGTGTATGTTGGTTTGATGTTTCAACAATGTTGGGTGTATGTTGGTTTGATGTCTCAACAATGTTGGGTGTATGTTGGTTTGATGTCTCAACAATGTTGGAAAGCCTTTCTTTTTGTGTTGCAGTTAGCACAGAGGTCCGTCAGCTTTCTGGCTCTGTTTAATACAGTCAGTTACTTACACAATATCGAAACCATCTGAAGATAATGTATCAAGTAGCCAGCAAATATGTCAATGTTGAAACAATGTTGTTTTTACACTGCTGCTAATCACTGTTTATTACCTATGCATAGTCACTTTACAGATTACCTCCACTAACCTGTCCCCCCGCACATTGACTTGGTACCAGTAACCCCTGTATATAGCCTCGTTATTGTTAAGTCATTTTCATATGTTACTTTTTGATATATCGATTTTTTTCACATTAGTTTATTTAGTAAATATTTTCTTAACTCTATTTCTTGAACTGAATTGTTGGTTAAGGGCTTGTAAGCATTTCACAGTAATGTCTACTATACCTGTTGTGTTCGGTTTGATGTGATTTGATGTTGGACAGATGTTGGACAGATGTTCTTGTTGGGTTGCAGTCCATTAGCAATCTGGCCCTATTTAGTATAATATATTATGGGTTTCTGAGAGTTCTGAATTTGGACCAAGAAGCCGGCTGATTTCCATGTTGGCAGTTGGCAGTGTTGGAAAGCTAGAACCAGAACCTGGATCTACTGTAGATGCATTGTTGTTTACATGTTTTAACCTTGGTGTTGCACTTTTCTAGGTTCGGGGAGAGTGGGATAAGTTGAGCCTTTTTTACATTCAGCCTCACCACATCAAGGGAAATATACACTGAGTATACTATACATTAGGAACACCTTCCTAATATTGAGTTGCACCCCCAAATTTTGCCCTCAGAATGGCCTCAATTTGTCAGGGCATGGACTCTACAAGGTGTTGAAAGAGTTCCACAGGGATGCTGGCCCATGTTGACTCCAGTGCTTCCCACAGTGTCATGTTGGCTGGATGTCCTTTGGGTGGTGGACCATTCCTGAAACACACAGGAAACTATTTAGCGTGGAAAATCCCAGCAGCGTTGTAGTTCTTGACACAAACCAGTGCGCCTGGCACCTACTACAATACCCCGTTAAAAGGCACTTAAATCTTTTGTCTTGCCCATTCACCCTCTGAATGTCACACATACACAATCCATGTCTCAGATGTCTTAAGGCTTAAAAATCCTTATTTAACCTGTCTCCTCCCCTTCATCTACACTGATTGAAGCGGATTTAACAAATGAGATCATTAAGAAATCATAGCTTTCGTCTGGATTCACCTGGTCAGTCTGTCATGGAAAGAGTTGGTGTTCCTAAGGTTTTGTACACTGTGTATATAGAGAGCCGACCCAAATGACCAGCTCTTAGAAAAAAATAGAAACTATTGGAACCAAGGCTTAAAAAGAACTGGCATTGGCACAAGATGGAGGGAAAGTTGGAACATAACTAATGAAATTACAGTTAACGAAAATGTATGCTTAATCCAGTATAAACTAATGTATAGAGACAAAATTCACACATTTTATAGCACAAAGGCAGAGTCATACATTAAGTATAAAACTAACAATGACTCAATAATCCATGCCTACTGATAATGCTATTAAATCCTAAAGTTATGGGCAGAGTTAGAAAGTTGGCAGTCAGAAGTATTACAATGAAAATGACTTTTCATCTGTCTGTCTGCATATTTCAAGACATGGCATATGAGGGCGCAGTGAGACACCCGATGGGTTGGACGATACTTTTCTCCTCAATCATATTTAAAAAAAGGTATACTTAAAAACTGGAATTCAAACAATCCTGGATCGTTATCACAATGGAAAGGTCAAATGCTTTGTTATCTAGATGTTGAAAGTACGTGGGCGACAGAGAGAGAAGATGCAGTTTGAAGCCATGTTGCGGACAGTGATGCGGGCGCTGGAGATGGAGGTGTGAGCATGTGGGTCTGGGCAGGTGTGATGGAGTTGATGTTTGTGCATGTGTCTATATACTGTTGTTTGTATGTGTATATTTTGCAATGTAAATAATAATAATATAGTATTCTTTTTAACAAAGATATCTACATATACACTATATATACAAAAGTATGTGGACACCCCATCAAATGAGTGGATTCGGCTATTTCAGCCACATCCGTTGAAATCGACAACACAGCCATGCAATCATGCAATAATAAACAAACACTGGCTGTAGAATTGTCTTACTGAAGAGCACAGTGACTTTCAATGTGGCACCGTCATAGGATGCCACCTTTCCAACAAGTCAGTTAGTCAAATTTCTGTCCTGCCTGAGCTGCCCCGGTCAAACATCTAGGAGCAACAACGGCTCAGCCGCAATGTGGGAGGCAACACGAGCTCACAGAATGCGACCGCCGAGTGCTGAAGTGCGTAGCGTGTAAATATTCTCTTTCCTCGTTTGCAACACTCACTACAGAATTCCAAACTGCATCTGGAAGCAACGTCAGAACAAGAACTGTTTGTTGGGAGCTTCATGAAATGAGTTTCCATGGCGGAGCAGCCGCACACAAGCCTAAGATCACCACGCACAATGCCAAGAGTCGACTGGAGTGGTGTAATGTTCAGCGGCCTGTGGACTATGGAGCAGTGGCAGTCTGGCAGTCCTACGGACACATCTGGGTTTGGCTGATGCCAGGAGAACGCTACCTGCCCCAATGCATAGTTCCAACTGTAAAGTTTGGTCTGGGGCTGTTTTTCATGGTTCGGGCTAGGCCCCTTAGTTCCAGTGAAGGGAAATCTTAACGCTACAGCCTACAATGTCATTCTAGATGATTCCGTGCTTCCACCATTGTGGCAACAGTTTGGGGGAAGGCCCTTTCCACAAAGCAAGGTCCATACAAAAATTATAAATCGATATCGGTGTGGAAGAACTTGACTGGCCTGCACAGAGCCCTGACCTCAACCCCATCAAACACCTTTGGGATGAATTGGAACGCCGACTGCGAGCCAGGCCTAATCGCCCAACATCAGTGCCTGACCTCAATAATGCTCTTGTGGCTGAGTGGAAGCAAGTCCACGCAGCAATGTTCCAACCTCTAGTGGAAAGCCTTCCCAGAAGAGTGGAGGCTGTTATAGCAGCAAAGGGGAGACCAACTCCATATTAATTCCCATGATTTTGGAATAAGATGTGTCAAGGAGCAGGTGTACACAAACTTTTGGTCATGTAGTGTATTTCAGGATGTTGTGTATCCCTGGAAATAATCAAAATTCATAAACATTCCAGTTTGGTAAACATCGCTTGTACAAAAAAAGTGCTCTCCTGGCTGAACTTACCCAGGGTATGGGGTAAGCTGAGCCGTGGGACAGGGTATGGGGTAAGTTGAGCCGTGGGACAGGGTATGGGGTAAGTTGAGCCGTGGGACAGGATATGGGGTAAGTTGAGCCTTGGGACAGGGTATGGGGTAAGTTGAGCCGTGGGACAGGGTATGTGGTAAGTAGAGCCGTGGGACAGGGTATGTGGTAAGTAGAGCCGTGGGACAGGGTATGGGGAAAGTTGAGCCGTGGGACAGGGTATAGGGTAAGTTGAGCCGTGGGACAGGGTATGGGGTAAGTTGAGCCGTGGGACAGGGTATGGGGTAAGTTGAGCCTTGGGACAGGATATGTGGTAAGCTGAGCCATGGGACAGGGTATGGGGTAAGTTGAGCCGTGGGACAGGATATGTGGTAAGCTGAGCCGTGGGACAGGGTATGGGGTAAGTTGAGCCTTGGGACAGGATATGTGGTAAGCTGAGCCGTGGGACAGGGTATGGGGTAAGTTGAGCCGTGGGACAGGGTATGGGGTAAGTTGAGCCTTGGGACAGGATATGGGGTAAGTTGAGCCGTGGGACAGGGTATGGGGTAAGTTGAGCTGTGGGACAGGGTGTGTGGTAAGTTGAGCCGTGGGACAGGGTGTGTGGTAAGTTGAGCCGTGGGACAGGGTATGGGGTAAGTTGAGCCATGGGACAGGGTATAGGGTAAGTTGAGCCGTGGGACAGGGTATGTAGTAAGTTGAGCCGTGGGACAGGGTATAGGGTAAGTTGAGCCGTGGGACAGGGTATGGGGTAAGTTGAGCCGTGGGACAGGGTATAGGATAAGTTGAGCCGTGGGACAGGGTATGTGGTAAGTAGAGCCGTGGGACAGGGTATAGGGTAAGTTGAGCCGTGGGACAGGGTATAGGATAAGTTGAGCCGTGGGACAGGGTATGGGGTAAGTTGAGCCGTGGGACAGGGTATGGGGTAAGTTGAGCCATGGGACAGGGTATGGGGTAAGTTGAGCCATGGGACAGGGTATGGGGTAAGTTGAGCCGTGGGACAGGGTATGTGGTAAGTTGAGCCGTGGGACAGGGTATGTGGTAAGTTGAGCCGTGGGACAGGGTATGAGGTAAGTTGAGCCGTGGGACAAGTTATAGGGTAAGTTGAGCCGTGGGACAGGGTACGTTAAGCTGCCTACAATTTTCTGTACTGAATTAAATATATTACCACAACATTTTTAAAACCATGTCTATCTTTATTTCCCAAACACAATTCCACACAATCACAATCGCTTTTTTGTCTTTTAATCTTGTTAAGCATCTTTTAACACAGGTCTAACACCAAACAAACACGTTTAACATAGGCCAGGCCCTGGTGTTACCTAATATCCCAGCAATAATACCTTGCATTACGCCATGGAAGAAAACATTTCAGTTTGCTCAATTTTCCATTGTCTCAGCCATTGTCCCCTACGTATCCCATGGCCGGTGTCTCAACTTACCCCAAGACAAACATTTTCAATATATTTGCCCACACAGTTACACGGATGCACTTTCATACTACTGTAGGTTTAGGACGTCAAATTAAAGCTTATAGAGAGCCCAACTGTAGAGCCCAACTGTAGAGCCCAACTGATGTATAGAACAGCCTAATGATCTACTTTGGTTTAGATACAAGCATCACGAGACCTCTAACACAATCAATTCATTTCACTTGGTGAAAATCTGTTTTTTGGACCAAACTTACTTACCACTTTTTCTTCCTTCTCAGACTCCATGAGATGACCTCTTCCTAAATATTTGGTCAAATGATTCATTTGGTTTATGGTTTCCTGGAAACAAAGGTGGCTCAACTTACCCCTTGGGCTCAACTTACCCCACTCTCCCCTACAGTTTGAGCATGTTATTTAGTCAAAGGGTGTGGTTTCTGAGAGGACCAACGTGAAACAAGTTGGCAAAGTCAATGGTGGCAGTTCGCAATGTTGGAATGCTTTCTCACTTGGTTACATTCCAAATACCTGAGAGCTCAGTCAGATGTCTGCCTCTATTTAGTATTCAATATTCTGGAGTCAGAGGTGTGCTTTCTACTGTAGCTGCTAATGTCTGATCTGTATCAAAGCTTCTTCTTTTTGTGTTGCAGTTCTGCACATCTGGTGTAGATGATCATTCTGGCTGTGTTTCTGGCTGTTGGGAGATGGAGTCCCAGGGATAAGATGGGGAGCTACAGCGCTTTCTGTTAGAATGAAAGCCGATCATCTGGCAAAGGATTGAGGGATGAGCCATGGCGTTTGTGTGATGTGTGTGTGTGGAGGTGTTAAGGTGATGTGTGTGTGTGTGTGTGTGTGTCGGTGTGTGGTTATTTAAAAGTTGGTGGTGTGTTCTCAATGTGTGTGTATTTGTGTTGTGTGTCCGTGACTCGTGTGTGTGAGTTATGTGTGGGAGGACTGGTGCCTCGCCGGCACCCTTGAGGAAAGTTACATTCTGTGCTGCAAATGGAGCATGACTTCCCTCTAATCCCAGCAGCAGAGTGAGTTATCCCAATTTACACAAAGTGAGTTAAACCAACTTAGTTATTTGCAGTGACTGAAAATATGATTTTCTCCAACCCCCTCTTTGTCTCCCACACGTTGCCACATGAGGCCCACACTTTCACACGTTCTCATGTTCACTCACACATTCATACACACCATAAACAACACAAACACACATGCACGCACACACGCACACACACACACACACAAACACACACAGTCAGGGTCAGACCAGAGATGACCTTGATGCTGTGAATCAGACAGACAGGCACGTTGAGGGGCCACCTCTTGCCCAGTCAGGACCCCACGACGCAGCCCACCCACTCTATAAAGACCCCCACAGGGTTTGCACAGGAGGGAGGAAGTGTGTATGTGTGTGTGTGTGTGTGTGTGTGTGTGTGTGTGTGTGTGTGTGTGTGTGTGTGTGTGTGTGTGTGTGTGTGTGTGTGTGTGTGTGTGTGTGTGTGTGTGTGTGTGTGTGTGTGTGTGTGTGTGTGTGTGTGTGTGTGTGTAGGGCTGACTGCAATCTGATACATCTCTCAGATGTAATCGATCCATACATACCCTCTGTAATCAACATAATGGAGAACGTAACACAAACAAACCATCACCGTGACCCCCTGTGTTGATTCCCCCCCCTCCCACCTTTATCCCTCTTTCCTCTCTCCCTCCCCCCTCTCTTTTTCAGTTAGTGTAAATGAAAGACAGATGAATACCCCCATTAGGATTTCATGGTGGCTGGTTCAATGGGAAGCTGTTTATGTTTGCTGTGTAGTGAACCTTCTACAGTAGGGCCTCTGTTTGATCCAAAATGGCCTCCTTGTTTCAAGGTGGCTGGTTCAATAGGGAGCTGTTTTTCACAGGAGGTTGGTGGCATCTTAATTTGGGAGAACGGGCTCATGGTAATGGCTGGAGCAGAATAAGTGGAATGGTATCAAATACATCAAACACAGGCTTTCCAGGTGTTTGATGCCATTCCATTTGCGCCGTTCCGGCTATTATTATGAGCCGTCCTCATAATTATGCCTCCTGTGCTGTTTATGTTTTCTGTGTAGTGGACCTTCTACAGTAGGGCTCTGTTTGATCCAAAATGGCCTCCTGGTTTTGGAGGGAAAGGGTGAAGTTGCCCATTAGATACTGATCTAAGTGGCAAGAGAAGAAAGATAACTTTCTTCTGATGGGGGTTCCCTTTTTGAGGAATAAAAATAATAATTTATTACAGTTTAAATGTTTACAAATTAGATGCGCTGGAATTAAAGCAACTTCCAAAAATGAACACTCAGATCATAGTGATATTATGTCTGATCTCTCAAACAATGTAAAGTATCTATAGATGTAATCTGGAGCCAAGCGTGTTGATTTTTAATCTGAGGGTATCCTGCTATTGCCACGCGTGTTGAATTATGCAAGGGAACGTGACAACAACAGTAATTCATGAGGCAGTCTAGACAGCGTTGGTGAGTGCAGGTAGGATAGACCGAGCAACTTGTTGGTGTTTGCAGCCCGGTTCCACCCCTTTACGTTACAGGGAGTGAGGGAGAGTGAACGTAATTCCCTGAGGAGTTTGATTTCCAGCAGCTATTTGGAATGTAAAGCTCCTGCCGGAGATAGAGCTCTCCTTTGTGTTAACTTTCCACTGGATTCAAAAAAGGACAAGAAAAAGGAGGATGCTACTTTTTTCTTATTCCTTGATTTAACTGTTGGTGGTTTGTTGCTTTAGTTATGGACATGGTTTTGATTCAAGGTTCTGAGGTTCACTACTCAGCATTGGGGAGCAATAGATTTCTTCTTGCAAAGTGTTAGCAGGTTTTCAACCTTGCCCTCTGCCTTGTTGAGAGAGAGAGAGAGAGAGAGAGAGAGAGAGAGAGAGAGAGAGAGAGAGAGAGAGAGAGAGAGAGAGAGAGAGAGAGAGAGAGAGAGAGAGAGAGAGAGAGAGAGAGAGAGAGAGAGAGAGACTCTCCTGGTATCACTGAATAAAAATATAACATTTAAAGTGTTGGTCCCATGAAATGAAAGAAAAAGCCATATCTCTGTCCAGTGTCTGTGTTCTTTTGCCCTTCTTAATCTTATCTTTTTATTGGACAGTCTGAGATATGGCTTTTTCTTTGCAACTCTGCCTAGAAGGCCAGCATCCCGGAGTCGCCTCTTCACTGTTGACGTTGAGACTGGTGTTTTGCGGGTGCTATTTAATGAAGCTGCCAGTTGAGGACTTGTGAGGTGTCTGTTTGTCAAACCAGACACTCTAATGTACTTGTCGTCTTGCTCAGTTGTGCACCGGGGCCTAGTACACAGCGTTGAGTAGTACACCGGGAGTAGTACACAGCGTTGTACGAGATCTTCAGTTTCTTGGCAATTTCTTGCATGGAATAGCCTTCATTTCTCAGAACAAGAATAGATTGACGAATTTCAGAAGAAAAGTCTTTGTTTCTGTCCATTTTGAGCCTGTAATCGAACCCACAAATGCTGATGCTCCAGATACTCAACTAGTCTGAAGAAGTCCAGTTTTATTGCTTATTTAATCAGCATAACAGTTTTCAGCTGTGCTAACATAATTGCAAAAGATTTTCTAATGATCAAATAGCCTTTTAAAATGATAAACTTGGATTAGCTAACACAACGTGCCATTGGAACACAGGAGTGATGGTTGCTGATAATGGGCCTCTGTACGCCTATGTAGATATTCCATTTAAAAAAATCCAGCTACAATAGTCATTTACAACATCAACAATGTCTACACTGTATTTCTGATCAATTTGATGTTATTTTAATGGACAAAAAATGTGCTTTTCTTTAAAAAACAAGGACATTTCTAAGTGGCCCCAAACTTCTGAACGGTTGTGTAGGTAATAGGGTGGCATTTGCTACACAGCCTGTTCCTAGGGCAACGTTCCTGGATTTAATCAAGTCCATTTGCACAATACAATACATCCATTCCTCTCTCAAACAGCCCCAATCCATCCAATGGACCATGTTACTGTTATGCTGGTGAATGAGGACCCAAAAGCGACGTAATAGTAACAGAGTCTTTATTCCAGTATTAAACAAATAATGATTCTCCTGGATATAATCAATGGTAAATCCAAAACAGGAAACTGAAATCCTCTCGTCAATAGAGAGGAACGACTGGAGACGCGACCACAGACTGCAGGTCGCTTCGGGAAGGCACTGGCCGTAGCTGACATAGACACCTGCTCACACGCAGCATCTGAAGAAGGCAAAGAACACGACAGGGCGGAACAAGGACACAGGAACAGCAAACATCAAACAAGAATCCGACAAGGACAGAAGCGGAAAACAGAGGGAGAAATAGGGACTCTAATCAGAGGGCAAAATAGGGGACAGGTGTGAAAGAGTAAATGAGGTCGTTAGGAGAATGAGAAACAGCTGGGAGCAGGAACGGAACGATAGAGAGAGAGAGAGCGGGAGAGGGAGAGAGGGAGGAGGAGAGAGAGAGAGAAAGAGAAAGAACCTAATAAGACCAGCAGAGGGAAGCACAGGGACAAGACATGATAATCAATGACAAAACATGACAGTACCCCCCCACTCACCGAGCGCCTCCTGGCGCACTCGAGGAGGAACCCTGGCGGCAACGAAGGAAATCATCAATCAACGAACGGTCCAGCACGTCCCGAGATGGAACCCAACTCCTCTCCTCAGGACCGTAACCCTCCCAATCCACTAAGTACTGGTGACCACGTCCCCGAGAACGCATGTCCATGATCTTCCGTACCTTGTAAATAGGAGCGCCCTCGACAAGGACGGGGGGGGGGGAGGGAAGACGAACGGGGGCGCGAAGAAAAGGCTTGACACAAGAGACATGGAAGACAGGGTGGACGCGACGAAGATGTCGCGGAAGAAGCAGTCGCACAGCGACAGGATTGACGACCTGAGAGACACGGAACGGACCAATGAACCGCGGAGTCAACTTGCGAGAAGCTGTCGTAAGGGGAAGGTTACGAGTGGAAAGCCACACTCTCTGACCGCGACAATACCTAGGACTCTTAATCCTACGTTTATTGGCGGCTCTCACAGTCTGCGCCCTGTAACGGCAAAGTGCAGACCTGACCCTCCTCCAGGTGCGCTCACAACGTTGGACAAAAGCCTGAGCGGAGGGAACGCTGGACTCGGCGAGCTGGGACGAAAACAGAGGAGGCTGGTAGCCAAGACTACTCTGAAACGGGGATAGCCCGGTAGCAGACGAAGGAAGCGAGTTGTGAGCGTACTCAGCCCAGGGGAGCTGTTCTGCCCAAGACGCAGGGTTTCGAAACGAAAGGCTGCGTAATATGCGACCAATCGACTGATTGGCCCTTTCTGCTTGACCGTTAGACTGGGGATGAAACCCGGAAGAGAGACTGACGGAAGCACCAATCAAACGACAGAACTCCCTCCAAAACTGTGACGTGAATTGCGGACCTCTGTCTGAAACGGCGTCTAACGGGAGGCCATGAATTCTGAACACATTCTCAATGATGATTTGTGCCGTCTCCTTAGCGGAAGGAAGCTTAGCGAGGGGAATGAAATGTGCCGCCTTAGAGAACCTATCGATAACCGTAAGAATCACAGTCTTCCCCGCAGACGAAGGCAGACCGGTAATAAAGTCTAAGGCGATGTGAGACCATGGTCGAGAAGGAATGGGAAGCGGTCTGAGACGACCGGCAGGAGGAGAGTTACCTGACTTAGTCTGCGCGCAGTCCGAACAAGCAGCCACGAAACGGCGCGTGTCCCGCTCCTGAGTAGGCCACCAAAACCGCTGGCGAATAGAAGCAAGCGTACCCCGAACGCCGGGGTGGCCAGCTAACTTGGCAGAGTGAGCCCACTGAAGAACAGCCAGACGAGTAGAGACAGGAACGAACAGAAGGTTACTAGGACAAGCGCGCGGCGACGCAGTGTGAGTGAGTGCTTGCTTTACCTGTCTCTCAATTCCCCAGACAGTCAACCCGACAACACGCCCTTCAGGGAGAATCCCCTCGGGGTCGGTAGAAGCCACAGAAGAACTAAAGAGACGGGATAAGGCATCAGGCTTGGTGTTCTTATTTCCCGGACGATAGGAAATCACGAACTCGAAACGAGCGAAAAACAACGCCCAACGAGCTTGACGTGCATTAAGTCGTTTGGCCGAACGGATGTACTCAAGGTTCTTATGGTCAGTCCAAACGACAAAAGGGACGGTCGCCCCCTCCAACCACTGTCGCCATTCGCCTATGGCTAAGCGGATGGCGAGCAGTTCGCGGTTACCCACATCATAGTTGCGTTCCGATGGCGACAGGCGATGAGAAAAGTAAGCGCAAGGATGGACCTTATCGTCAGACTGGAAGCGCTGAGACAGAATGGCTCCCACGCCCACCTCTGAAGCGTCAACCTCGACAATGAATTGTTTAGTGACGTCAGGAGTAACAAGGATAGGGGCGGATGTAAAACGCTTCTTGAGGAGATCAAAAGCTCCCTGGGCGGAACCGGACCACTTAAAGCAAGTCTTGACAGAAGTCAGAGCTGTGAGAGGGGCAGCCACTTGACCGAAATTACGAATGAAACGCCGATAGAAATTAGCGAAACCGAGAAAGCGCTGCAACTCGACACGTGACTTAGGAACGGGCCAATCGCTGACAGCCTGGACCTTAGCGGGATCCATCTGAATGCCTTCAGCGGAAATAACAGAACCGAGAAATGTGACAGAGGAGACATGAAAGGCGCACTTCTCAGCCTTCACGTAGAGACAATTCTCTAAAAGGCGCTGGAGTACACGTCGAACGTGCTGAACATGAATCTCGAGTGACGGTGAAAAAATCAGGATATCGTCAAGGTAAACGAAAACAAAAATGTTCAGCATGTCTCTCAGTACATCATTAACTAATGCCTGAAAGACAGCTGGAGCATTAGCGAGACCGAACGGCAGAACCCGGTATTCAAAATGCCCTAACGGAGTGTTAAACGCCGTCTTCCACTCGTCCCCCTCTCTGATGCGTACGAGATGGTAAGCGTTACGAAGGTCCAACTTAGTAAAGAACCTGGCTCCCTGCAAAATCTCGAAGGCTGACGACATAAGGGGAAGCGGATAACGATTCTTAACCGTTATGTCATTCAGCCCTCGATAATCCACGCAGGGGCGCAGAGTACCGTCCTTCTTCTTAACAAAGAAAAATCCCGCTCCGGCGGGAGAGGAAGAAGGCACCACGGTACCGGCGTCGAGAGAAACAGACAGATAATCCTCGAGAGCCTTACGTTCGGGAGCCGACAGAGAGTATAGTCTACCCCGAGGGGGAGTGGTCCCCGGAAGGAGATCAATACAACAATCATACGACCGGTGAGGAGGAAGGGAGCTGGCTCTGGACCGACTGAAGACCGTGCGCAGATCATGATATTCCTCCGGCACTCCTGTCAAATCACCAGGTTCCTCCTGAGTAGAGGGGACAGAAGACACAGGAGGGATAGCAGACATTAAACACTTCACATGACAAGAAACGTTCCAGGATAGAATAGAATTACTAGACCAATTAATAGAAGGATTATGACATACTAGCCAGGGATGACCCAAAACAACAGGTGTAAAAGGTGAACGAAAAATCAAAAAGGAAATGGTCTCACTGTGGTTACCAGATACAGTGAGGATTAAAGGTAGTGTCTCACATCTGATACTGGGGAGAAGACTACCATCTAAGGCGAACATGGGCGTGGGCTTCCCTAACTGTCTGAGAGGAATGTCATGTTTCCGAGCCCATGCTTCGTCCATAAAACAACCCTCAGCCCCTGAGTCTATCAAGGCACTGCAGGAAGCAGCCGAACCGGTCCAGCGTAGATGGACCGACAAGGTTGTACAGGATCTTGATGGAGAGACCTGAGTAGTAGCGCTCACCAGTAGCCCTCCGCTTACTGATGAGCTCTGGCTTTTACTGGACATGACATGACAAAATGTCCAGCAGAACCGCAATAGAGGCAAAGGCGGTTGGTGATTCTCCGTTCCCTCTCCTTAGTCGAGATGCGAATACCTCCCAGCTGCATGGGCTCAGTCTCTGAGCCGGTGGGAGGAGATGGTTGAGATGCGGAGAGGGGAAACACCGTTAACGCGAGCTCTCTTCCACGAGCTCGGTGACGAAGATCTACCCGTCGTTCTATGCGGATGGCGAGAGCAATCAAAGAGTCCACGCTGGAAGGAACCTCCCGGGAGAGAATCTCATCCTTAACCTCAGCGTGGAGTCCCTCCAGAAAACGAGCGAGCAACGCCGGCTCGTTCCAGTCACTGGATGCAGCAAGAGTGCGAAACTCTATAGAGTAATCCGTTATGGATCGATCACCTTGACATAGGGAAGCCAGGACCCTGGAAGCCTCCTTCCCAAAAACTGAACGATCAAAAACCCGTATCATCTCCTCTTTAAAGTTCTGATAAACGTTAGAACACTCAGCCCTTGCCTCCCAGATAGCTGTGCCCCACTCCCGAGCCCGACCAGTAAGGAGTGATATGACGTAAGCGATCCGAGCTCTCTCTCTTGAGTATGTGTTGGGCTGGAGAGAGAACACAATATCACACTGGGTGAGAAAGGAGCGACACTCAGTGGGCTGCCCAGAGTAACATGGTGGGTTATTAACCCTAGGTTCCGGAGACTCGGAAGACCAGGAAGTAGCTGGTGGCACGAGACGAAGACTCTGAAACTGTCCTGAGAGATCGGAGACCTGAGCGGACAGGGTCTCAACGGCATGGCGAGCAGCAGACAATTCCTGCTCGTGTCTGCCGAGCATTGCTCCCTGGATCTCGACGGCAGTGTTGCGAGAATCCGTAGTCGCTGGGTCCATTCTAGGTCGGATTCTTCTGTTATGCTGGTGAATGAGGACCCAAAAGCGACGTAATAGTAACAGAGTCTTTATTCCAGTATTAAACAAATAATGATTCTCCTGGATATAATCAATGGTAAATCCAAAACAGGAAACTGAAATCCTCTCGTCAATAGAGAGGAACGACTGGAGACGCGACCACAGACTGCAGGTCGCTTCGGGAAGGCACTGGCCGTAGCTGACATAGACACCTGCTCACACGCAGCATCTGAAGAAGGCAAAGAACACGACAGGGCGGAACAAGGACACAGGAACAGCAAACATCAAACAAGAATCCGACAAGGACAGAAGCGGAAAACAGAGGGAGAAATAGGGACTCTAATCAGAGGGCAAAATAGGGGACAGGTGTGAAAGAGTAAATGAGGTCGTTAGGAGAATGAGAAACAGCTGGGAGCAGGAACGGAACGATAGAGAGAGAGAGAGCGGAAGAGGGAGAGAGGGAGGAGGAGAGAGAGAGAGAAAGAGAAAGAACCTAATAAGACCAGCAGAGGGAAGCACAGGGACAAGACATGATAATCAATGACAAAACATGACAGTTACTACCAAAGACATGCTAAAGAAACCAAGCCAAACCAATACAACGGCATTAAGGGAGAACAACATGGCATCATTCAATGTTAATCTGAGCGCTAAGTGGGTGAGTTAAAGGTGAAGAATGCCATGGCAGTGATGTGAGATGGGAGGGAGGAGTTTCATTGACAGGGGATTAAGGAGATAGCTCCGTGCATGGTGTAGGGAGGCTTGGGGCGTTGCGTGAGTCTCTAAATAGGCCTCTGGATGTCTTTTTGGCGGGACTGATGGATTCATCTCCTTCTGTTTTGCTTTCTCTTTCTCTCTGTCCACTGTTGGAGAAAAGAAGACTGACTGTCTTGAGGCCCTCTCTCTCTCAGTCTGAGAAAGACTGACAATCTTGGGCTGTCTTGAGGCTCTCTCTCTCTCCGTCTGAGGAAGAATGACTGTCGAGCTGCCTTGAGGCTATCTCTCTCTCCGTCTGAGAAAGACTGCTGAGTGTTTTGCTGGTTGTAATAGTTTTCCTAACTATATAGCGCAGAATCCATCTGAAAGCTTCGCCCCGATACAGTGAAATCTTCACTCATAACCAATTTACTTTACCCATGATGGTTGTGTCTCTCTTTGCCAATAGCATTATATTTTATTGTGCCTTGTTCAATCTAACCACCTGTAACTGATAAGCTGGGCTGTGTGCCTGCACAGATAGACAAAGAGGGTTACGCCCTTGGAAAGAGAGTGGATAATCTCTTCCAACTGATTTTTATTACCTTGCAGTCTACTATTAAACGATTTACGTGCTGAGTAGGGGTGTGTGTGAGGTCATAAGCACACACACACACACACACATGTTCAAACACTCCCCCTTCTCCCTCACATCTGTTTCACCGTCGGACCGTGTCCTGTTCCAACACTTAAACATTTAATCAGTGATCCCCAACAGACGTTCCAGCAGCAGACACACACAGTCAACCAACCAGCCAACCAGCCAGCCAACCAGCCAACCAACCAGCCAACCAGCCAGCCAACCAGCCAGTCAGTCTAGGGGGTCCAGCCTATCTGCTCCGGGCTTCTTTCTCATATTCCTGCCCAGTTTGATTCCATATACCGTACCTACCTTGCCTCTCAATATTATAGCCGTATACTTAATGTCCCGCTGGGCACACACTGGTTGACTCAACGTTGTTTCCACGTCATTTAAATGTAATTACATTGAACCAACGTGGAATTGACGTTGGGTGTATGTGCCACAGTTTTCCTGTCTTTACATGACTAAACCCTTGTACTAAGGATTCACACACAAGGAGGGCAGGAGTCTGCATGAGAGCATAACTGACCTTGTCTGGCCCGTCACCATGACAACGTCATTACAGCCCCGTTGTTTAGCACCTGCTAAGACAGCCCGTAGTACACAATGCTAAGCCACACACTCATACACACACCAGGCTAGACCAGAGAGGCTCAGGGAGTAGCTAACAAGACTAAACATTTCAACAGAGTGCAATTTGGATGGAGGGACACAATGTCCTTTGTGTTGAGAGGAAAGTGTGTGTGGATGGAGACTATGCATGGAGGGACATGAAGACACAAACACACAGGGAGGGACAAACAACATTTTGAGGCTCTACAGGGAGATAGTTGTGTGAAAGGACAGGAAGTGTACTGGTGTTTTCTTTCAATGTACTGGGGCTTGTCAAACATGAGCAGAATAGAGGCCATACATAAGGGGAAATAGTACCGATGTACTAGAAGGCCATTTCATGTGAGAGTAGAAGATGAGTTGTATAATAATATATATTAACATAGAAAGTTTTCCTTTTAAGTGTCTTCACCTTATGCACAGGAAGTGGTACTCCAGGGCAACATTTTCCTCCACATTATAATTTGCAAATGTATAAGATATTCTTTATTCCTCCAACCTCAGTTTTCTGTCTGGCATTTTCCCACCAGCGCCAGGAAATGAAAGAAAGGTCGCCAGTAGGAAAAAGCAAAACCGGAACACTGGAAAACTGGACAACATTTGGTTGAGAATCCACAGGGAAAGCACAATTATTGATCTGAAAACAAATAGTCCTTATTTGAAGTCTCTCGCCCAGCCCTAACCACACCCACACACACGCACCCACACACACACACACACACATTTGAAACACACACACACATTTGAAGTCTACCTCACTTAGCCCTAACCAACCCACAGGAAACCACACGTCTCAGAGTGACAGGGATACATGGTGCCCATATACTCCCATCAGGTTCCAAGCTGGTGACAGAAAACAGACGTCCACAGCTGTGTTTGACGTCATGCTTTGGTTTCTCCACACACAGCACACGCCCGGGAGTATTGAATGATCTCTGGTGAAGTCAGTACATAATGCCCTTGGTGAGGTTTGGCAGGAACACTTAACCTCCTAATTTCAGCCTCACAAATAACATGATCCCAAGTCTATCATAGATAAGTTAACCGTTATTCCCATCATAGATACAATTAACAACCAATGATGAGCTTATCAGCTTTTATACTACCTATTGCATCATATCAACTGGCATTTCCCTTGACTTAAGACCAAAAAAAAGTAGGTTGGTCCTTCAGTTGGTTCTACCAACTACAGTCTACTCTTTAGTAGACTGTGCGCCAAAAACAATTTATCTGTTATCTCCTAACGTCTCTTTATGCCCCTTTTCTCCTCTCCTCCCTCCCTCACCTCTCTCTCTCTCCCACTTCCCAGGACATGGAGGGCACGTCTAAACCTGTCTCTCATTCGGCCACGGCAACAGCCAATAAAAGCCAGGCTTGTTGCCTGGGTGGGTGGCGGTGGAAATTCAATAAGTCAATTGTCATCTACTTGAAGCCGGAGAGGAAAAGCCTTAAGGTTTTCCAGACATTTCCTGAGGGAGGGATGGAGGGAGGGGATTAGGTGAAAGAGAGGTGGTAGAAGTAGGAAAGGGTTTAGCCTAGGTAGAAGAAAGGGGGAGAGTGGAGGAGAGGGAGGTTGGACGTTTGGTGGAAGAGAGGGAAGGAGAGGAGAGAGGGGAGAGGGGGGAGGGTAGGGAGGGGGGAGGGGGTTACCCAAAATAGCTAAACACTCCAATACATCCCCCCTTGTCTTGTCCCTACACGAGGGCATATAAAGAGTGTTTGTGCTTGGACACTACATACCCCATTCCTCCAGGTTCAAAGGTCTTGCTGGGGGGTGAGGGATCAGGGGGAACTAGCCCCCTGGCTGTGGAGCAGTTTAAAGTAGGCTTTGTGTAGCCAGGACGGTGTGTGAGGAGTAGGATGAACGTGAATGGGACAGAGTTTTGAGTGCTGGGGAATGAGGTCTTTGGGAAGAGACTGTCATGTAAAACCTCTTTGATCTTAACAATGGTGGCAGATATTTTATTTTCCCTCAAACTGAATAAAATGGAAACATTGATTATATTATTCTAGATAATGCAAGACATTAGTGAAACCGTCTTTTCTGTATATTTATGGGCAGTGAACAGTATGTTTGTATATAGGCCATGTGCGTGGGTGTGTGCGTACTTGCGTGTGTGTGGAAGGTCCAGTGGAGGACCTGCTATTGTTTTCTTATACAAACACTACGCTCCTCTCTAAACCCAAAGCAGCTGTTTCTGACTACAGCTCTGAATACGTTCCAATACGCCCCAATACAATCCAATACACCCCAATACAATCCAATACACCCCAATACACTCAAATACAATCCAATACACCCCAATACAATCCAATACACCCCAATACACCCCAATACAATCCAATACACCCCGATACACTCAAATGCATCCCAATACACTTCGATACACTCCTATACACCAATACACTTCATACAATTCCATACACTCCAAAACACTGTAATACACTACAATACACCCCAAAACACTCCAAAATACTCCAATACATGCTTATACACAGCAATAAACCCTGATAAACTCCAATACTCCAATATACTCCAATACATGCTTATACACAGCAATAAACCCTGATAAACTCCAATACTCCAATATACTCCAATACACTTCAATACATTGCAATACACTCTAATGTATTTCAGTACACTTCAATACACTCAAATACACTCCAATACACTTTAATACACTCCAATTGACTCCAATACACTCAAATAGACTTCAATACACTCCAATACACTCCAAAACATTTCAATACCCGCAAATGCACTCCAAAACACTTCAATACACCTCAATACACTCCAATATACTCCTATACTCCAATACACTCCAATACACTCCCCAATACTCCAATATCCTCCAATACACTCATAAATACACTTCAATACATTTCAATATACTCCAATAGGCTCCATTACACTCCAATACACTCCCCGACACTCCAATATCCTCCAATACACTCATAAATACACTTCAATACATTTCAATATACTCCTATACTCCAATACGCTCCATTACACTCCTCAATACTCCAAAATCCTCCAATACACTCATAAATACACTTCAATACATTTCAATATACTCCAATAGGCTCCATTACACTCCAATACACTCCCCGACACTCCAATATCCTCCAATACACTCATAAATACACTCCAATACACTCCAATACATTTCAATATACTCCAATAGGCTCCAATACACTCCAATACACTCCCCGACACTCCAATATCCTCCAATACACTCATAAATACACTTCAATACACCCCAATACGCTCCATTACACTCCAATACACTCCCCAATACTCCAATATCCTCCAATACACTCATAAATACACTCCAAAACACTTCAGTAGACTTCAATACACTCCAATACACCTCAACATACTCCAATACACTCCATACACAATACTCAAACTCCTCCAACAAAATTGTCTTCATCAACAAGGTAACTGTCAGGTGAAATGTATACATTTTGGAATCCACCCTCTCTTGAGTTTATGAATTTAGGTTCTCAAACTTTCCCATAAAAGTGTTTGGTCAGGAAACATCAGGGAAATTGAATGGCAGGGACATTGGCTTTAAAGTGCAGTCAGACGTCGGAGCATTGTGGTTTGTTTGAATCCCGGGCCCTAGTCTCTTCACAACAAACAACAGCCAGTAATTCACCAAGGTGTTTATGCTAGCCTAGTTCAGTCCTGTGACGTCTGTATCCAGTTGGTTGAGTGTTGTAATTCCAGAGTGCTTAAGAGTTTAATTCTGCCTCAGAGAACATGGAGCCCATTAGTCCTTCCAGCCTGGGTAAAACAAGACCTTTGGGTTCCTCTAGTTAAATGGAATACCAATTAAGGCCTAATTTAATTAAATGTGTATTAAGTTTCAGACAGGAAAAGAGTTTATTGAGGACAGCTTTATTCGCGCTGCATGCCTTTTCTTGTGAGAACCAATCGTGTTAGGCTAGGAACGGAAAGCTAACCAGAAGGCTACACCAGAGGAATCCATTTTGTGGATAACAAAGTGCCTTTCAATATTCTGGTGAGAATGGCATCCCAACAGGCTACACCAAAGAAGTCAATTTTCAGAAAGAGTATGCTGAAGTGATTATCAGAGAGAGTATGCTGAAGTGATTATCAGAAAGAGTATGCTGAAGTGATTATCAGAAAGAGTATGCTGAAGTGATTATCAGAGAGAGTATGCTGAAGTGATTATCAGAAAGAGTATGCTGAAGTGATTATCAGAAAGAGTATGCTGAAGTGATTTTCAGAAAGAGTATGCTGAAGTGATTATCAGAAAGAGAGTATGCTGAAGTGATTTTCAGAAAGAGTATGCTGAAGTGATTATCAGAAAGGGTATGCTGAAGTGATTTTCAGAAAGAGTATGCTAGTTTGAGATGCATTTGTCCCTAAACACTGATTTGGGGTCCGTTTTTGTTTCGGCCTCCTAAAAGTTGAAAGCTGATCCTAGATGTGTAATTAAAGCCTGTGCTAGAATGCATACTAAATGCATAAAGCATTTGAAGAGACATTGAGATATGTCATTCATCCTTCATTCAGGCGCCATGTTGCCTTTGTGCCAGAGGGCTCCCTCTCCAAGGCTGCTTAGACATCCAACAGACACAAAACATGGATGTGTGTGCAGTTGTAGTAAACTTTCCCTTTCTTTCTCCCTCTTTCTTACTTTGTTTGTATCTATCGCTCTCTCTCTCTCCAACACATTTTGTTCAGGTGTACGTCATACTCAGGGAAAAGTGAAAACCAACATTTGGGAATGTTTTGTGTGTGTTGTACAAGGTCGTAATATGGCATAAGTTATATCTACTAGACATAAACTGCGTTCAATAGTCAGGGGTTGAAGGCTTGAAAGGCCAGTTTGAGACATTATCTAGCCCAAAGATCAGTGCATAGTTTCATCCCCCTCACCTCCTCAACCCTCCTCCCCTCTCCTCACCCCACCTCCCCGCAGTGCAGAAGAAATATCCGCCAGCGCAGAGAAGAAATATCCGCCAGCGCAGAAAATAAATATCCGCCAGCGCAGAGAAGAAATATCCGCCAGCGCAGAGAAGCATGAGATTGAACTTCACTCAACTCTCTAGTTTGCCCCTTTCAAACTGACACTTAAAGCACAGCCTGTGTTCATAGTAAACGCACACCAGAAGTTGCACGGAATTTTCACCACATTCCGGTTTGCGCTCAGCAGACCTGACATTTGCTCAGTGCCGAAAAACATTTGAGGGAACATTGCTCCTCCCCCCTTTCCACCCTTACACCACCTGCAAACTGGCCTGTTTTAAATAAAGCTATATTTGTCAAATAAATACAATTCTTTATCTTCCTTTTTTCTCTCTCTTTTCTTCCCCCTGTCTCCCCCCTAAGGTCTTTCCCTCTGTCTTTCCCTCTATTGCACTATTGCAGGGTCATCGCGACAGTTTTTGAGTGACAGGCTGTGAAGTTCAAGTTTTTGTTAATTATGGGATTATTTGGATAGTGTCTGCATACACACTTCCCCCTCGTCCTCATCCTATGCAATATTGCATTATTCTAGACACCGAACCTCTTAACCCATGCATCAAAACACCAAACACTACTCAGGACTTGACTTTCCTTACAGCCATTCCATGTATGCTAGCAAGTCAAAATGAGAGGAAAAACATATCATTCAGAATAATGAAAATGCACAACAGAAGAAAAGGAATCACACAAGAAACTCTACTGTCTGCTTTTAACTCTATTCTTAATGCTATTCTTAACAAACATCCTCAGCCAAGCATCCAACAGTCTTTAGAATAAAACATGCTCTTCTTTCACAAAACACACAAACATAAACTCAGCAACTCAGCATGTGTAAATATTTGCATGAACATAACAAGTTTCATCATCTGAGACATAAACTGAACAAGTTCCACAGACATGTGACTAACAGAAATGGAAAAAGGAACAAAGGGGGGGTCAAAATTAACAAAGGGGGGTCAAAATCAAAAGTAACAGTCAGTATCTGATGTGGCCACCAGCTGCATTAAGTACTGCAGTGCATCTCCTCATGGATTACACCAGATTTGCAAGTTATTGCTGAGAGAAGTTACCCCACTCTTCCACCAAGGCACCTGCAAGTTCCAGGACATTTCTGGGGGGAATGGCCCTAGCCCTCAACCTCCGATCCATCAGGTCCCAGACATGCTCAATGGGATTGAGATCCGGGCTCTTCGCTGGCCATGGCAGAACACTGCCATTCCTGTCTTGCAGGAAATCATGCACAGAATGAGCAGTATGGCTGGTGGCATTGCCATGCTGGAAGGTCATGTCAGGATGAGCCTGCAGGAAAGGTACCACATGAAGGAGGAGGGTGTCTTCCCTGTAATGCACAGCGTTGAGATTGCCTGCAATGACAACAAGCTCAGTCCTATGATGCTGTGACACACCGCCCCAGACCATGACAGACCCTCCACCTCCAAAATGGATACCGCTCCAGAGTACAGGCCTCGGTGTAACGCTCATTCCTTCAACGATAAACGGGAATCCGACCATCACCCCTGGTGAGACAAACCCGCGACTCGTCAGAGAAGAGCACTTTTTGCCAGTCCTGTCTGGTCCAGCGACGGTGGGTTTGTGCCCATAGGCAACGTTGTTGCCGGTGATGTCTGGTGAGGACCTGCCTTACAACAGGCCTACAAGCCCTCAGTCCAGCCTCTCTCAGACTATTGCGAACAGTCTGAGCACTGATGGAGAGATTGTGCGTTCTTGGTGTAACTCGGGCGGTTGTTGTTGCCATCCTGTACATGTCCCGCAGGTGTGATGTTCGGATGTACCGATCCTGTGCAGGTGTTGTTACACGTGGTCTGCCACTGCGAGGACAATCAGCTGTCTGTCCTGTCGCCCTGTAGCGCTGTCTTAGGTGTCTCACAGTACGGACATTACAATTTATTGCCCTGGCCACATCTGCAGTCCTCATGCCTCCTTGCAGCAGGCCTAAGGCACATTCACGCAGATGAGCAGGGACCCTGGGCATCTTTTTTTGTGTGTTTTTCAGAGTCAGTAGAAAGGCCTCTTTAGTGTCCTAAGTTTTCATAACTGTGACCTTAATTGCCTTCCGTCTGTAAGCTGTTAGCGTCTTAACGACCGTTCTACAGGTGCATGTTCATTAATTGTTTATGGTTCATTGAACAACCATGGGAAACAGTGTTTAAACCCTTTACAATGAAGATCTGTGAAGTTATTTGGATTTTTACGAATTATCTTTGAAAAACAGGGTCCTGAAAAAGGCCCGTTTGTTTTTTTGCTGAGTTTACAAAGATCGAGGGAAGCAAAAATGTTTACTCACCAGCAATTTCCTGAGGAATTTGGAAACTTAATTTAAAAAACCTGCCCCGTCTGAAAACCACAATGGCTGCTTTGAGCCTCTCAGCTGGAACAATGGTGCTGGCGCACAATGCCACCTGCCAGGAGGAAAATAATCCCTTGTTTCTTCATCCCTTCTTCATTATCGGAAATGAAAGTAAGAAGAAGGAGGGACCACACAGGTAAGAGAGTATCGGTACATTACACACACACCACCACTACAACCCAAAGGGCAAAACCTGGTCCAATCAACTTTCCTTCCACGTCATTTCAACCAAAAAATTCAAAGTGACGATGTTGAATCAACGTGGAAAACTGATTGGATTTGCAATAAGTCATCAACGTAGGGAATGTCGCCCAACTTTTATCCTGAATCCAATGACATGGTGAAACTTTTTGTTGATTTCAAGTTGAATTCACATTAGTTGACAACTCAACCAAATGTAAATCAAAACTAGACGTTGAACTGACGTCTGTGTCCAGTGTGAAGTTGTTAAAGTTTCACTGATGAATCCATCGGAGGACTGTGTGGCACAACACGTATACATTAGAAAGTCTGGTTGTATCTCTTGTGATTTTTAGGCCTAGCTTAGGACCCTATTTAGACTTGAGATAAATTGACTTGACATGGGCGTAAGTCCAAAAATGCAGACCCATGTTAAGTCTACTAACTCAAGTCTGAATCGGGCCCCTAGTCATGTATCTATATGTATGTTTTCAAGGCCTGACTATTGACGACCCAGTGATATATTTGCTGGTCTGACTACTGCAACCTGCCATGTCATCTCCACAGCGTGGCTGACTCACATACCTGAGACATGAGTCCTGCTCGGAACAGAGCAGAGGGGAGTTCTGTTTCTGTCCATTTATTTGGTTCCCATGGAGACAGACACAGAACAGGATGCCTGAGAAGGACTGGAGAGAGACAGTGTGGTTTTGGAAAGACTTCTCCACCCAAAGACCACACAAACAGAGCCCTGTACACTGACTAATCTAAATAAATAAAACGAACAGATGGGCCCCTGACAGCGTATCACACTTCAATACAGCCGTACCCTGCTCAGAAACTACAAACTGCATCAATGATTTCCTTTCAAGTACATTCAGCCCAAACCTCCCTGACATAGATTTGTCTGTGAATAAATGTAATGAGATCAATCATAAAGGAGCCACAAAAGCAAATGTATGCAAAAGAAAAAACAGTGCTAATTGGAAACCTCAAAAAGAGAAATGGTTGAAGGATATTTTTTGTTGTTGATCTTTATCAAATAGAAAACATCACAAATCACAGGATAGAGACGTAGGGCAACAATATTGTGACACATTGAAAGAATATACAAACAAAGCCTCAGATGGAAGCATTTTGAGAACACTCTGAAAGCGATTGAAGACTCCATTGATGGACACCAGTTGTGGGAGAAATGAAATGGTCTAAATGGACAACAGAGGAATGACCGAAACATGCAAAACATTTGAAAAGATCACTTTGAAAGTATCTATGGAATAATACCATCAGAAGACCTTACTTTAAACCCCCAAAAATATGCAAGGAAAACTCAGCTCTAGAACACACAATTAAAAACAACCAGAACCCACTTGACTACCAAGTTACACACGCTGAACTTTCAACAACAAAAAGGCATGTAGCCCTGATAGCATCAGGAATGAAATGCTTAAACAGAGTACTCCTGAGTTGCAAGATGCCTTATTCAAACTATTCATCCTGGTTTTGGAGAGTGGCTGCTTGCCTGATACTTGGAACCAGGGGCTCATAACCCCCATATATAAAACAGGTGACAAATTAGACCCTAATAACTACAGGAGAAAATGTGTCACCAGTAACATGTGGAAACTGTTATACAGACCTTCCTCACACAACATAACGCACGGGTGCGTCAAACGACTCTTAAGGATTAAGTCCAACCCTGTTCAACGTCTACATCAACGAAGTAGAAGTGTCGTTGGACCGATCTGCAGCCCCTGGACTCACCCTCAAAGATGAGGTCAGATTCCTGCTCTATGCAGATTACCTTGTCTTACTGTCACCAACAGAGCAAGGTTTACAGGAACAACTTAACATTATTTGAGAATACAGCAACAACTGGGCAATCAACATGTATTTTCAGAAAACCAAAGTTGTGATTTTCCAGAAAAAGGCCAGGAATCAGAGCAGCAGAAACACCTTCATGGTTAAACACACCATGGTTGAACGTGCTCAATGGTACAACTACCTGGGACTAACAATCAGAGCCTCTGGTGGATTTGTTCTGGCAGTGAAAACACTAAAAGAAAAAGCCTGCAAAGCATTTTATCACAAATAATTATTCGTATCCAAATCCGGTGCTAAATATTCAACAGTGTAATTTGACTAATTGTACCATATGGAAGAGTGGTTTGGGATTCAACCTGTAATCACGATTATAAGCATTGAGAGAAAAACCCAGTAGAAGATCTACATACAGAATTCTGCAGAATTATCTAAATATCCAAAAGAAAGTACTAAATAATGCAGAGCGAAACTCTGAAGATTCCCTGTAATTGTAAAGGACACTCACATTTAGTCACCATTTGAAATTCAGCCCCAAAACATTCTTGCAATTCAAAGCACTGGATAACCAAGAGGAAATGTATTTACTAATGACATAAAGCTGGGAATTATTTAACTGTAGTTCATTATCCTCATTGCATTGTACTGTACTATACTGTATTTAATAATGACATAAAGCTGGGGATTATTTAACTGTAGTTCATTATCCTCATTGCATTGTACTGTACTATACTTTATTTACTAATGACATAAAGCTGGGGATTATTTAACTGTAGTTCATTATCCTCATTGCATTGTACAGTACTATACTGTATTTACTAATGACATAAAGCTGGGGATTATTTAACTGTAGTTCATTATCCTCATTGCATTGTACTGTACTATACTGTATTTACTAATGACATAAAGCTGGGGATTATTTAACTGTAGTTCATTATCCTCATTGCATTGTACTGTACTATACTGTATTTACTAATGACATAAAGCTGGGGATTATTTAACTGTAGTTCATTATCCTCATTGCATTGTACTGTACTATACTGTATTTACTGAAATGCTGGACCACTTTACTGCTTTGGCAATATCTACAAATTGTATTTCATGACAATTAAGCAATCAGAGAGAGAGAAAGGCAGAGGGAGAGAGAGAAAGAGAGAGCAAAAGAGGGAGAGTGAGGGAGAGAGAGTGAGGGAGGGAGAGAGAGGGGGAAAGAGAGAGGGAGAGAAA
>NC_092087.1:81760203-81783501 GCF_045679555.1 Salvelinus alpinus | reverse complement strand
GAGAGAGAGAGTGAGGGAGGGAGAGAAAGGCCTTTGAGTCTGTTTACAGTTTTTTGTTAAAAACAAATTGTTTCTTCTCACTTTTGTTGATCTATTTCACTTGCTTAAGCAATGTAACATATGTTTCCCATGCCAATAAAGCCCTTAAATTGAATTGAGAGACAAAGAGCGACACTGAGAGCGAGAGAGAGAAGTGGTGTGTGTGTGTTTTCTAATCCTTGTAGGCTAGTACTGGTGGGTACTGCAGTCATTTACCAATCTCCCCACAAAGCAAACAACCAGGACTTTAATCTATTCATTTATAGGATTTAAATTGTCTTATGTTTGTCATATTTTCCCATTGGCAAAAACTTCTTGATGATTTAGGAAAAATACAAGAACTTTTGTTCATTCCAGTAACCAACACAGCGTCATAAACCCATCATTTGGGGTTTGGAGTAAGAGGTGGCGAGGAGGTTGAAAGGGAGGGGGGATGCAGTGAAATTGTGTGTGTGTGTGTGTGTGTGTGTGTGTGTGTGTGTGTGTGTGTGTGTGTGTGTGTGTGTGTGTGTGTGTGTGTGTGTGTGTGTGTGTGTGTGTGTGTGTGTATATTCCTAGCTATAATTTCTGGGAATGGCCTTGCAACAAGCTGGCAACACACATCTGTCTGTCGTTCCTTAAATCCCCAGTCAGTAGGAAAGACTGACTAATGCCCTAATGCTTATATTACTAGGGTCATTAAGCACTGTGTGTAACATTCAACCCGTATTTACTGTATGCTTGAGGACCTGAGGTGAAGTAATGTATTAAGGTTATGTACAGTGTATAGTATGTACAGTAGTGAATGTGTTTGGTCCATATTGACTACTGTGGGGAGTTTAAAGGGGATTTAGTAACTGATGTAATGTGTAGTAAATGTGTTTGGTCCATATTGACTACTGTGGGGAATTTAAAGGGGATTTAGTAACTGATGTAATAAATGTGTAGTATGTGTATGTAGTACGTGTGTGTACTGTACTGTAGTATTTGTGAGTGTTTTATGATACACTTGGTCTCACACAATGATGTATATGTCTATGGTGTCAAAAACCTAAAAGACAGAAGCCCTGTTTATACCTGCCGTTAACATGCGACCTTCATTCTGAACTTGACCTGATCTTTCTGTTTACACTTATAAGATCTGATCACAATCAGATCACAATGCTTCTTGTAATCGTGTGCACGATCTGAACGCAGTCCACATGTTAGAACAAGGTATAAACCAGGCTAGAGAGTCACTGACCAAGATATGACCAATATATTTTTTTCATATTCTTTTTTTATGTCATTTCATATCCAAAACATAAACACTTTTTTACAGAAAAACAAAACATTAAAATAATAAGACAAAGGCTTTCCCAAAATGAATAGAGAACGTAACAAAGCAAGTTGAAAATATTTCAAAAATGTGCGGTCCCTCATGCTATAGTATATAAAGCTGTATATGATTTCTTCTTCCAGTTGAGGTTTTAGTGAACAGATATATGAGCGTATGGTTCTTGGTTTTTGTTGGATGATTGAGAGCATGAAGAAAGACAGTAAAAGAAGGAGAGAAAGAAGACAGGCAGTAGAAAATAAGATGGTTGATGGAGAATAGGGATGAATACCTGGGCTGGATTAAAATATTGAATCTCCTTTTTTTTTGCCCACACACACACACACACACACACACACACACACACACACACACACACACACACACACACACACACACACACACACACACACACACACACACACACACACACACACACACACACACACACACACACACACACAAACACACACACACACACACACACACACACACACACACACACACACACACACACACAAACACACAGAGAGAAACTGTTTTCTATCTACCAAGACATAAACTGGTGTAGTGAGATTGTAGCGTATGTCACAGAAATAGGCACATGTTCCTTACGGTAAGTGTTACAACAACAACAGAGAGACAGGCAGAGAGAGAGACAGAGACAGGCAGAGAGAGAGACAGAGAGACAGGCAGAGAGAGAGACAGAGAGACAGGCAGAGAGAGAGACAGAGAGACAGGCAGAGAGAGAGACAGAGACAGGCAGAGAGACAGGCAGAGAGAGAGACAGAGAGACAGGCAGAGAGAGAGACAGAGAAACAGGCAGCGAGAGAGACAGAGAGACAGGCAGAGAGAGAGACAGAGAGACAGGCAGAGAGAGAGACAGAGAGACAGGCAGAGAGAGAGACAGAGAGACAGGCAGAGAGAGAGACAGAGAGACAGGCAGAGAGAGAGACAGACAGGCAGAGAGAGAGACAGAGAGACAGGCAGAGAGAGACAGAGAGACAGGCAGAGAGAGAGACAGAGAGACAGGCAGAGAGAGAGACAGACAGGCAGAGAGAGAGACAGACAGGCATAGAGAGAGACAGAGAGGCAGAGAGAGAGACAGACAGGCAGAGAGAGAGACAGACAGGCAGAGAGAGAGACAGACAGGCATAGAGAGAGACAGAGAGGCAGAGAGAGAGACAGACAGGCAGAGAGAGAGACAGACAGGCAGAGAGAGAGACAGGCAGAGAGAGAGAGACAGAGAGGGATCAAGAAAAGAAAAGAAGAACAACAAAAATGAGAGAAAGAAAACAGAAAAAGAAATTGAATGGTGACACATTTGTACTTCCCATTCTCCAAGACAGGAAACAAAGATAAATATATCAGAACGCCGCGATTTACATTCCGGTTGAACTTTTCATTCCGTATGAACTTTTCATAGTCTAGTTGGCTGCAGGCAAGCAAAACAGGCCCGAAAACACAGCCAAGAACCTTGCTGACCGAGACAAAGGGAGGGGTGAAGGAAACAAAGAGAGAGAGAAAAAAAAGAAAAGGAAAGAGAACGAGAGGAAGAAAATAGAATAAAGAGAAAAAGATAGAAAGAGATGGGGGAAACAGGGAGAGATGGAGAATGACAGAGTCAGAGAGAGAGGCAGAGAGATAGAGAAGCAGAGAGAGACAAAACCAGAGACACAGAAAGAGAAAAATAGAAAGAGAGAGAATAAAACAATAAAAAGCTACTGAGGATCTCATTGGCTAACTGCGGCCATATCTTCAAAACGCCACAGTCAGTAGCAAGTCAAGGAAATGACTGGTTTCCACTCCTTCGACACATATAGTAAATTGCTCTCAAAGTCTTTGAACTCTCGTGCTTTTTTCAGCATGTGTGTGTGCCACTTTAATGGCTCAGGGTTTGCGGTGACTGAGCTTTGAGGACAGTTTTGGAGCTTGAGCGTTCAAAAAGAGACTAGGTTTACGTCCCAAATGGAACCCTAATTCTCTAAAGTACACTACTTCTGACCAGGGCCCATAGGACTCTGTTCATAAGTAGTGTGCTATGTAGAGAATAGGGTGTCATTTGGGACAAGGATTGGGGTTTCTGGAGCTAACCGTGTCCTTATGTAGCTTTGGCAGGCTATTGTAGTTGGCAGACTGGTTTTAGACAGTAAAGAAGTGTGGGAGTTTAGAGTTTAGAGTCTGTGCTGTTTCTGACACTTCTTATTCACATTTACTTGGTGAACAATTTTTACATGATCAAAATTTGAAGCGTTTTGGGTAGGGGTAAATTGAATCTAAATTCAGTAAATTCAGGTGAATTGGAAAGACCTATTTAACAAAGGAAAACTCATCTTTAAAAGTAAATGAAACCTTTCAATTCTAAACTTTCTGAATTTAAATGAAATGGACCCCAACCCTTTGCCGTGTCGAGGGAACAGCACAATTCAATACAGCATCAACATTTCTGACTACAACAAGACTGGAGAAACAGCATGACAGCAACAGAGAAATCAACGATAAAAAATACATACAAAACACATTACAAAAACATCCTATGGAACCCGCTCGACAACAACAACCTTCAAATAGCATCACAGCTACTGACCACGCCACTAAGGACAGAGCCTGCGTCCCAAGTGACACCCTATTCCCTATTTAGTGCACTACTTTTGACCAGAGCACTAGTCCTTTCCGACTGCATTCGTTTTTCCCGACTACTTGACCGATAACTTCTTTATTGAGGAAAAACGTACTCACTACGACTGTGATATGTGGTTGTCCCACCTAGCTATCATAAGATGAACGCACCAACTGTAAGTCACTCTGGATAACAGCGTCTGCTAAATGACTCAAATGTCAATTTTAATGGTCAAAAGTAGCACACTTAAAGGGAATAGGGTCTCCTTGCCTTTTCTCTTCATTTAGTCCACATGCCTTTCACGGCTGTAGCAGGACGAAGGGAAATCTGACCGGTGGTAATGTCGTCTAAAACTGTATTCTGTCCGTGGTACCATCACTACAGAATCAGCATTTCACTTCCTTAGGTTAAGTCTCTGGGAAGGGCTGTAATGTTGCAGAGAGTTGCTCTTCAGTGCAAGTTCTGCCAGGGGGCAGGTGGGGAGGGGTGCCTCGTTCATTTCAGGAAGTGCTGAACAGTCTACAGAGCACACACACACCTGTGTTTCTAACTCCACCTCTACTCCTCCAAACCTTGACTCTGTGCCTTCCCCATACCTCCACAAACCCCGCTCTCCCAATCTCCTGATCCAGCAACAGGATTGCAACTCATTCAATGCAGTTCTTTTAAAAACATCAACATTTAAAAAATAAAAGCATCATTATTACAGCATATCATGTCAATGCAAGAAGGCACTTCCGTTTTCAGTCCGATTATAAGATAGACCCTTTTTGGCATGGCGATTGCACTTCAGGTTTAAATACTTGTTACATTTCTATCAACTTGAACTCTGCTGGATGAGCTAAAACACCCCCCTTTCACTGCCCCATAATGGTAGAGTCTTCCCACCCACTTAGAGATAACGGGGCGTAGCGTTACCCTCTACAGGGGTAGTTACTTCTGTTCCATTCCATAGCTCTGAATGTCATTGAGTGCACTGAGTCTCATTGAGAAATATTAAGAAATCCATTAAGACAACAGACTGAGTTTCTAGAAATACGATGGCTTCAAGGATGCCACATTATTATTCGATGGACAGTGCCCCTGTCCCTTCATGAGGGGGGCCTCATATTCTAAACCACCATTTTGTGGAAGGGGATGTGACGATCCGCCATTTTGTGGCTGGGTCGGGGTGGAGGTGTGACAGGGGGAGATATCCGCTCCCTTGTGGGGAAGGGTGCCCCCGTTCCCCATGCCGTTCTCCAGACAACCTTTAAGGCCCTCCAGTTCCATTGATCCCATCTCACCCCCTTCCAGTGCCAAGTGAGCCCGTCTCCTCCGGAGGAAAAGAACCAGGATGGCCACCACCGCCACCCCCGTGACCAGGGCGAGAGCAGCCAAGGCTGGGATGAGGGTGTAGGTGAGCTGGCTCTGATCATCCACCTGGGGCTCCAAGGACGAAGCTTGGGGACCTCCCTCGGTACGAGCCTCCATACAAGACCCTCCCTCGGTAGGGCTACCTCCACCGCCTCCACCCCCGTTCACCCTCTCTGCCAGGGGGCTGGCGCACACAGAGTAGGTACAGTTGGGCCGGAGCCCTCGGAGGGTGTATTCTGGGTACGAGGCGGGGACGCTGAGGGACATGGGGCGCCGGTCGGGCCCTGAGAGGTTCCGGTAGGTCAGCTTAATCCCGCGGATGTGCGGCCTCGTCTCGAGGAAACGGTGCAGGTCGAGGAGGATGGACGTGGAGGTCACCTGACGGGAACTGATGTCATTGGGATCAGAGGTTACAATGGGGGCGACCATGGATGCCAAAACCTCTGGGGCGGAAGTTTGGAGAGATGGCTGGTTGTGGTTAGACGACTCCAGGTTCTCGCAGTACAGGCCCAGAGTTCCGCGGGGACAGAGACATCCAAGCTGTCCCAGAGGATCGAAGCGGCACGTACCCCCATTGAGGCAGATGTTCGGCGGGCAGATGTGGCCCTCATCCCCCTGGTCCCTGAAAGTGGAAGTCGGAGAAGCTGGAGGAGGGGGACGACTCTCAATGTCTGTCTCCGTTGAGGATGGTTCATCACTAGGGAATGGCGGAGGTGGGGGGATGGCGTTGGTATGTGTGTTTCCAGGGGATGTAGTCGGAATGGGGGGTGCGGAAGTACTCCCCTCCCCTAGGGCATTCGTCATGACAGTGGTCGTAGGTGGACAGCCGAAATCTGGATGGTCCAGCTCCGCCAGCACCTTCAAATCAAATCAAACTTTATTTGTATCCCATTTCATACAAGCCAGCAACTAAATGTGTTTCACAGGAAAAATAAATCAAATATATTTAGTATTAGAATGACAAAATATTAAGACAATACCTTGCCAGCATTCACTGGTGGGAAATGGCACCTTGTCTCCTCTGTACGTCCCAGATCCACATTCTTCTCTTTCAGCCAGCCAGGGAACCAGGCCAGAGGACAGAGACAGTTGAAGGGATTCTCGGCCGCCGTGAGGTGCCCCAGCCTGGGGAAGAGCTGGAAGAAACCCTGGGGCAAGCCCTGGAGGTTCAGCCCACTGATATCCAGCTCCTGGAGACCCACCAGACTCTGGAAAAGAAGAAAAAGAAGAATACTTTATTGTCCAATGTTCACAAATGATCCCAACCCCACTGAAAAACATACACAGGCAGTTTGGATAGGTTGGACCAGAGGCTTGACATAGTAAATCCCATGGAGTAGTTTCAGGGAATAAACCATGTGTTATTGACCCATCAATTACAGGAATATTTGACACATTTTTAAGAAAATGTATTTACCTGGAAGTCCTCATTCCGGAGCTCCCCAATGGGGTTGGCAGCCAGGCTGAGCCTGATCAGCCCCCGGGTGGCCTTCAATGCTTCAGGCATCCCCTCCAGCTGGTTCTGGGACACATCAAGGTCATGGAGGTTCCCCAGGGAGTCCATCAGATCCGAGTCCAGGGTGGTGAGCCCCAACGCAGCCACTTTGAGTGACTCGAGGTGGGGGGTCTGGAGGTCTTGGCGACCTAGCATCGGGAGAGAGTTGAAGCTGAGATCAAGGAGGAGAAGCCTGGGGAGACGGAGCATTGGGAGACCGGTCAACTGGTTCCCCTGGAGCTTCAGTTCCAGAAGATCCTCCAGAACCTCGAAGGCCTCCGATTGGATGCTCTTGATGCGGTTGCCGTGGAGATACAGCCTCTCGAGTTGCACCAATCCGGAGAAGCTATCCTTGGAGATGTGGGTAATGTAGTTTGCGGACAAATCGAGATTCCTCAGCGAAGATAGCGTTTCAAAGACCCCATCCGGGACCTCCGTGAGTTTATTCTGGGACAGGTCCAGCATCTCCAGTTTCCCCAGGCCTAAAGAAGAAGAAGATGAAGATTACTTTATATTCCAATGCAAACGGATTTACAATGGAAAAACTTGTGTTCTACTTTATTCCAAACCCTCGAAAGACAAACATACAGAGATTGGAAAGGTTCAAGCAGAGGGTAGCAGTTCAGGGGTCAAGTGCCTTGCTCAAGGGCACAACAGCAGGAAATGGCATCCAGGACACTGATCCAGCAACACTCCATTTGCCGGCCCACTCCTAAAGAAATATTTTCCTGTCACACATGAGATTAGAACTGGAAACCTTCTCTAACCTGGACGCCACCTACCTGTGAAGTCATCCTGGGCTAAAGTACTGATGCCGTTCTGGAAGACGTAGAGATGTTTCACAGAGGAAGGGAGGCCGCGGGGGACGACCGTGGAACGACGCTGGATGCAGAAGATGGGACCCTGGGCCTGACAGGAGCAATCCTCTGGACAGTCACTGGAGAGAACAGAGGAAGAGGAGGAGATGAGGAGGAGGAGGAAGGGCACCATGGTGGTGGAGTCCTTGTGTAATCTGAAACACAAAGAAAAAGAGAGATGTTAATGTTGGTTGGTTGAGACTTTTCTAGGAAGGAAAATTTGTCATATTTTCAGAGTAACGAATCAGCAGCGGTCAAAAACCTGGACAAGATTAAATCATTTATTTCTGAGCATAATTTCCACACGCCCAAGTCTATTGGCTGTTTCATGCGGTCAGAGTCGGATTATTCTTATCCTTAAATTTCAGTATTCACGCACAAACACACAATCCAAGCCATCAAAACCTCCCCTCCCAATCCACCACAGGAAAGAAATCCCCCATTGTTGCCTTCCCTCATGACATCAGAGAACACAACAAGTAGAGTCAAACACAGACCCCATAACCTCTCTGACTGGGTCTCCCTCCCTATTCCCCTCAACCAGAGCATACAACCATCACCCCATAGAGACGGCAATGTCACTATGATGAAACCCTGCCCAGTCACACACACAGCCCCCATAACCTCTCTGACTGGGTCTCCCTCCCTATCCCCCTCATCCAGAGCATACAACCATCACCCCATAGAGACGGCAACGTCACTATGATGAAACCCTGCCCAGTCACACACACAGCCCCTGCATAGTGGCTACATTCACTGTATGCTTGGTGAGCACACACACAGTGGGCCTGAGTCCTGAGTGAGGTCCTGTCTTAGCCCACCCACAGTCACTCCGTCCTGGGATGATTGAGAAGCACGTCTAGCCTCTCACCAGTGTTTATGGCATTGGTGTGTGTGTGAGTGAGTGCGTGCGTGCGTGTGTGTTTATGGCAGTGTCTCCAGCCCATGAAAACCACCCTTGCTTTAAACGGCTGGACACCCACGAAAACCTGGCTACTGCATACAAACACAAACTATGGCTTTGTGAGAGTGTATGGAGTGTGTATCACACACACAGACACGGATGTATGCATACACTCCCAAACCTGCAGACACAGACACAGACACACACACACACACACACACACACACACACACACACACACTTCTTCATACAAACTTATGGACACATACATGGCTACTTCATACAAACACATGCTTACTCAAAATGTACTCACTCACACACCTTTGCCCACACACCCCTAGTCAGACACATGGTCACCATAAACACAGACCGTACTATGTTGGCTATAAGAGGGAGAGAGACTAATTAACAGAGAGAGAGAGAGACTAATTAACAGAGAGAGAGTGAGAGTGAGAGAGAGAAACATAATATGACATTTGAAATGTCCCTATTCCTTTGGAACTTTTGTGAGTGTAATGTTTACTGTTAACTTTTTATTGTTTATTTCACTTTTGTGGCAATTTTTATTATCTATTTCACTTGCTTTGGCAATGTTAACATATGTTTCCCATTCCAATAAAGCCCCTTGAATTGAATTTGCATAGAGAGAGACAGAGAGAGAGAGAGAGACAGAGAGAGAGAGAGAGAGAGAGAGAGAGAGACAGAGAGAGAGAGACAGAGAGACAGAGAGACAGAGAGAGACCTTTAGGAGGTATTTAGCTTCTAATAATTATCTCTGAAATGTAGAGTTCTAGGATTAGCTGTGTGTGTGTCTTTTAATAATAAAGCAGGTTGAGCTGTGTAATCTATACTGTTCTGGGTGGGTGGTGAGATGGGAGTAGGTGACTAATACCTCTGATCAGCTTACTTTCTACAAGTCCTGACCATAACCATTAGGGGGAAATGGAAATCTGACCTAAGATCAGTGTCTAAGCGGCAACTCCATCCAACCCTGATTTTACAGTGATCTCACTCTGTAGGCCTATATACAGTAAAACCTCATGGGGCCCTTAGGCCCAGGGCTGTCCAGTGAGATGCCTGAGGGGAAAAGGAGGGTGCATGAAATGGGGTTTGGGGTGGTTCAATTTACAACCAGTGTGTAGTGTATGTGTATGTGTATGTGTATGTGTGTGTGTGTGTGTGTGTGTGTGTGTGTGTGTGTGTGTGTGTGTGTGTGTGTGTGTGTGTGTGTGTGTGTGTGTGTGTGTGTGTGTGTGTGTGTGTGTGTGTGTATGTGTATGTGTGTGTGTGTGTGTGTATGTGTATGTGCCAGAAGCTAGTAGTTAGCTGTAGCAACAGTCTCAACGGGACGATGTACTCTGTGATTCACCTCAGTGGAGAAGAAGATAAACCATGTAGTCACTGACCTCTACCTCTTCTACACCTTATCATAACCACTACCTCTTCTACACCTTCTCGTGACCTCTACCTCTTCTACACCTTCTCGTGACCTCTACCTCTTCTACACCTTATCATAACCTCTACCTCTACTACACCTTATCATAACCTCTACCTCTTCTACACCTTCTCATGACCTCTACCTCTTCTACACCTTATCATGACCTCTACCTCTTCTACACCTTCTCATGACCTCTACCTCTTCTACACCTTCTCATAACCTCTACCTCTTCTACACCTTCTCATAAGCTCCACCTCTTCTACACCTTCTCATAACCTCTACCTCTTCTACACCTTCTCGTGACCTCTACCTCTTCTACACCTTCTCGTGACCTCTACCTCTTCTACACCTTCTCATGACCTCTACCTCTTCTACACCTTCTCGTGACCTCTACCTCTTCTACACCTTCTCATGACCTCTACCTCTTCTACACCTTATCATGACCTCTACCCCTTCTACACCTTCTCATAACCTCTACACCTTCTCGTGACCTCTACCTCAACTACACCTTCTCATGACCTCTACCTCTTCTACACCTTCTCATGACCTCTACCTCCTCTACACCTTATCATGACCTCTACCTCTTCTACACCTTCTCATAACCTCTACCTCTTCTACACCTTCTCATAACCTCTACCTCTTCTACACCTTATCATAACCTCTACCTCTTCTACACCTTCTCGTGACCTCTACCTCTACTACACCTTCTCATGACCTCTACCTCTTCTAGACCTTCTCATAACCTCTACCTCTTCTACACCTTCTCATGACCTCTACCTCTTCTACACCTTCTCATGACTTCTACCTCTTCTAGACCTTCTCATGACCTCTACCTCTTCTACACCTTCTCATGACCTCTACCTCTTCTACACCTTCTCATGACCTCTACCTCTTCTACACCTTCTCATGACCTCTACCTCTTCTACACCTTATCATGACCTCTACCTCTTCTACACCTTCTCATGACCTCTACCTCTTCTAGACCTTCTCATGACCTCTACCTCTTCTACACCTTCTCATAACCTCTACCTCTTCTACACCTTCTCGTGACCTCTACCTCTTCTACACCTTCTCATAACCTCTACACCTTCTCATAACCTCCACCTCTTCTACACCTTATCATGACCTCTACCTCTTCTACACCTTCTCATAACCTCTACACCTTCTCATGATCTCTACCTCTTCTACACATTCTCATAACCTCTATCTCTTCTACACCTTCTCATGACCTCGCCTCCCTCTTTCTTTTTTCTATGTCTCTGTCTGTTTCTTTCTCACACTATCAATCACATACCCATATATTTATTATCTTTCGTCTTCTTCTCACGTGCTTTTAGTTTGGTATTATAGCAGGGTAAGGTTGAAACTCATAGGCCTATCAGTTCCAGGGAAAAGGTCAATTTCCTGAAGAAAAATGTTTAATAAGAAGTGAATTTCAAGGTAACGTATCTCAGTCAGACTTGCCCTCAGTCGGGTCAGGGAACACTTTGAGAGTAATTGGCGAGGCAAAAGTCCCCCTTATCTCAACTGGGAGAGACTAAAGGTTTTACAGCAAACAACAAGGCTACCTACAGTGCATATCTCTGTTCAGCAAAGATAAGACTGATAAATTAAAGGTTGCTGCTATTTTAGATGCAGGGGTAGAATCAATTTCCTTGGTTGTGTTTCAGCTGTACAGTGACCTTGAGTTACTTTATAGTGGCCTACTGTCAGCAAGAATGCACTACAAGTACACAAGTATTGTACATGCACATGCAAACACACACACACACACACACACACACACACACACACACACACACACACACACACACACACACACACACACACACACACACACACACACACACACACACACACACACACACACACACACACACACACACACACACACACACACACACACACACTAAATATTGCGCTCTCTCTCTCTCTCTGTCTCCTTCACTCTCTCTGTTCCTCCCACTCTCACTGCCTTGGTCTTTCTCAGTGAACCCTGCACTACTCTCTTCCCATTTCTCCCTCCCTCCTCTGCATCCCTCACTCCTGCCCTCTGCATGGCTCCTGAGGTTGGAAGTTGGATAGAAACCCGAGACGTTTCATTAAAGTGAAGAAGTGAAGGGGCCAACCTCCGGCCTCCTGCCCTCCTTTACCTCCCTCCTCATCCCCCCTTTTCCTCATAACAGGAGAGATCAGGGCCTGATGCGGCTGGAATTTGCAATAACCCCCCCAAAATCCATCTTGATCAAGGAGAGAGGGAGAGAGAGAGAGAGAGAGAGGGAGAGAGGGAGAGAGGGTGTAAAGAGAGAGTAAGAGAAAAAAGGAAGGGGAGAGATGTTGTTTTTTGTTTATTCTCTCTTTTGTTGACTTCACTTGATGTCAATGTAAACATGTGTTTCCCATGCCAATAAAGCCCCTTTGAACTGAATTAAGAGAGAGAGCAAGGTCTCTAAGGGACAACAAATGTGAAGGGGGAGATTAGAGGGAGGGATGGCTGAGAGATTTGCATATTAGTCTTTCCTCTATACACCTGCCTCTGCCATATCCCTCACGGCACAACGCCTCTCCCCCCATGTGACCTACTTTTTGTGTGTATGTACTGACATGTACAGTATGTGTAACTGATAGATGCACACACACACACAAAACATTAACACGTAGTGTGTGTGTATGTAAATTGTAAAGTGTTTAGTCTGTAATGTAATTTTTTGTTTTACATCAGACCTCTGTAAGACTAGCTGTCGCCATTGGCGTCGACTAATGGGGATTCTAATCACATCTCTCTCTCAACCTGATACAACAAGCCTTGTGAGTTACTTCTTAGTAGTAGTTACTTCTTAGTAGTAGTTACTTCTTAGTAGTTGTTACTTCTTAGTAGTAGTTACTTCTTAGTAGTAGTTACTTCTTAGTAGTTGTTACTTCTTAGTAGTAGTTACTTCTTAGTAGTTGTTACTTCTTAGTAGTAGTTACTTCTTAGTAGTAGTTACTTCTTAGTAGTTGTTACTTCTTAGTAGTTGTTACTTCTTAGTAGTAGTTACTTCTTAGTAGTAGTTACTTCTTAGTAGTTGTTACTTCTTAGTAGTAGTTACTTCTTAGTTACTTCATAGTACTAGTTACTTCTCAGTAACCAACTCTAGGCTCTTCCTGCTTTCTCAATCAGTCAATCAGTTAGCTGTTCATTGTAACATTTGTTGTTGTTGTCAAAGTCAAAACAAAATAGAGCTATGCCATTCATAAGGGTTGCTTTGAGTCGGTTGGTTGTTGTTGCCATGGAAACCAAAACCAGGTGTCACTCACAACGTTGTCAGGCGCATCCATACCTGAGGGTTAATGGTAAAGAGAGCACGACAGGTGAGTTGTGACATCATATAACACACACACACACACACATAACACAAAGCTTGTCACTTTGTCTGACTTGTCACCTGTCAAGTCAGTCACAAGGAAATGACTTACATTCACTGTAGCTAATCTAGCTATTATCATACCCATTATACTCACTAAACCCTGTAGTGTAGAACACACACACACACACACACACACACACACACACACACACACACACACACACACACACACACACACACACATTACTCTACTAGAATGAAATAATTATTTTATGATATGGTATTCAGACAAGGCACAGTGCACCTTTGTTTAAAAGCTTTTTCTAGGACCGAAAGGCACACTGAGGCTGCATCCAAAATGGCACCCTATTCCTTATGTAGTGCACTACATTTGACCAGAGCCTTATGGACCCTGGTCAAAAGTAGTCCAAAATAGTGCACTAAATAGGGAATATGGTGGTATTTAGGACACAGCACAGGCCTATTAGGAATCCGGAACTCTGTATTTATCCAGCTGATAGAACTGTAACTGCAGTAGGTAGGTAAGCTGCTCTGGGTCATTCTTTAAAGGGTAACAGCCTCAGAGCAGTTTGAACTTGGCAGGTAGCCGAATGACTGACAGATTGAAGAGTGAAAGAGAGAGAAGAAAAAGAAAGAGAGAGGCTTAATAAAGACAGAAAGAGGGAGAGAAAAAAGAGAGAGAGAGAGAGAGAGACAGAGAGACAGAGAGAGAGAGAGAGAGAGAGAGAGAGAGAGAGAGAGAGAGAGAGAGAGAGAGAGAGAGAGAGAGAGAGAGAGAGAGAGAGAGAGAGAGAGAGAGAGAGAGAGAGGAGTGTAATGAAAGGAAATGACTAATCACAGTTTATGTTTCTCACTCATCAAGTTCCTCTTTTGACAGTTCTGCCTTTTATTAATAGTTAAGGTGATGACAATGTTAACGATGCCTGGCAGATGCAGCAGTGCACATGTATTCTACACAAGACAGGAAGTCTACAATTTAACAGTACAAACAACTATTTTACACAGAACACCATCTGTATATTCAGACCTAAATTGGCTTGATCAAAATGCTCAATTAAATTCTATATGTGTTGCTCAAATATCTCTCACTCGTTGTACATCAGGATATTGTGTCTGAACCACCCTTTATACCAGGAGTTTTTCCTCGTCAGGTCACATGGCCAGGGAATACTCTGGGTCCTAGTTATGACAGACAGACTCCAAATCACATCCATCTGTAGCCCTACATCTGAAATTAGGTTTGATATTACTTCTGAGGAAAAGGATATAGCTAGAAAATGATTTGGCTTCAATTGCAAAGCCTCAGAATGAGAGTCCAAATGAAAGTGGGGGCGGACGGAGGGATGGAGAGCTGAAAGGACGGAGGGATGGAGGGATGAAAGGACGGAGGGATGGAGGGAGAGAATGAAAGTCTCACAACTCTATCGTCTCATCTCTGGAAAAAATGCTTTTCTCCTTTTATGTCACATATCCTTTCTTTCTCTCACTCTCTCCTTCATTTGTTTGATTTCCTGTTTCAATGGGATTACTTCTGAACCACAGAGCCCTGGACAATGGTTTGCCATTAAACACATTGGTTTCATAGACAGAGACTAACTGAACACTGGCAGTTGTTACCACATTGAGAAGTTATACTGTACGTTATGAAGTGATGAAAAACTAAACCTGTGTTGGCATTACTTCAGTGGGATTTCTTCCTATTTGATTCACTATGGAATGTTTTCATCTTGGAATGCACTTTGTGTCTTCCTTTCTCTTCCCTGAGTGTCTTCTCTCATTGTTTGTAGAGATTGGTATCTACCGAATGGAAAACACTGCTATTCCCTTGAAATAGAACAGGACCCTCTCACATGCCCTGATACGCGCGCACGCACACACTACCACAGATGGATTTTATTACCCACAGTGCATTGGGGGCCATCTCTCACTGTGACAACACCGCATTATAGACTTTTGTCCCCCAGATAGGAGAGAGCAAGAGAGATAGAGAGATAGAGAGAGAGAGACAGAGACAGAGACAGCAAGAGAGAGAGAAAGAGAAAAATACAAAAATACCAATTGTCTGGTATATACAGAGTAAAACACAATTCCATTCATACAAACCCCCAGTGTGTAAACAAAGCAAACTATACTCAGACCACATTTTTTATATTTTACCATTATTTACCTAAGCAAGTCAGTTAAGAACAAATTCTTATTTTCAATGACGGCCTAGGAACAGTGGGTTAACTGCCTGTTCAGGGGCAGAACAACAGATTTGTACCTTGTCAGCTTGGGGATTCGAACTTGCAACCTTTCAGTTACTAGTCCAACGCTCTAACCACTAGGCTACCTGCCTCCCCTACATGACAAAGGCCAGACAGACAATATGCGCAGCACCTTCTCTTTATCCCTCTCTTTCTAGTTGGTAAATAATCAAAGTCAGGATCTGTATGTATGGCCAGAGAGGCTCTGCTAGCCTGGGTTAAACTGAACGCTGTAAAACTACAGGAACCACTATTCAGTCCTGTTTAACCAGGCGCGAGGTCTGCTGCTACAGTACATAGAATGTCTTAAGCCATCCCCAAAGTTATTCTACTTCTGAAAGAGGTGGCCCTTATTTTCAGATTTACGATCCAGACTTCTTTGTCCCTCATTTCTTTTCTTTCCCTCTTATCTTTTTCCAAAATCACAAGGGAGTACCAGCACATACCAAATATGACCACTTGACATAAAAGGGCCGCCTTAACTCCTGAACTGACTTTTTTTTAGGTGAGGGAGGGAGGGAGGGAGGGAGGTAAAGGATGGTAATAAATAACATGTCTGAAGGTGTGTTGATGGAGGGATTTCTGTTCTTTCATGGCCTCAAAAAGGTGGGGGATGACAGTGATTTAAGACTGGTTTATACTTGGTCTGTCTGTAGACAATTAGAATGCGACAAGTGTCGCTGGTTAAAACAACATTTAATTTATACTCCGGTGGACTGTCTCTAGACCGTTGCTGCGACTGTTTCTGTTGTCGTGGTTACCTGACTGAGACTGTGCACAAGTTCTTAAATTCTCCGGTAGAATGCCCTGCTTTTATTTCGTCACACTCACAACCGTAAGCTATTTTCTGTAATTAGCTTGCCATTAACTTGTAAATAATGATATTGTTGTGTTTATTTTCCTGTAATAATGAATAAAAACGTGCTAAAGTTAAGATGTTGTCAGCTATGATATGGTCATTATTTAAACAGGCTACCCAGCAAGCTAACAAGCTAACAAGCTACAAACAAACCAAGATATGGTTTAGACAGTTGCTTTGAGTTGCCTGGCTTGCTAGATGGACATATACATTTTGGACCACCAGGCTGCTGATGTCACACAGCCTGTCGTTTTTGTGTTTCTACTTTTCTGCAACGACAACGACAAGTTTGATGTCGGGCGACAATAGAACGTTCATGATGTCACTGCGACAACTGTCGATAGACCAACTGTAAACCAACGTTTATCCCGTTATCAATTTTCCCTTAAAGCTTTAGGCAGTAAAAACTGTTCAACAAATCAGAACTGGTTACCAGGACTTCATCTCTACAACTTGACATGGAGAATAGCAATGCCGTTGTCAACGGAACCCGCAATTAGATACTGTGTAAGAGCATGTAGAGAAGGAATGGCTTGACAGTAACATTTCATGTTGAGGGCCTGAACAGCTATGGTAGGTTTAGTGCTACAGTAGGTTCTTGACCTCGCTATTCATGCAAGCACACATGGCAGCACACATGGCAGCACACACACACACACACACACACACACACACACACACACACACACACACACACACACACACACACACACACACACACACACACACACACACACACACACACACACACACACACACACTAATATCCCTAATCCCCTCTATTCAAAAACACAATGCAGCAAAAATTGTAAAGTCCAGAGTCCAGACCGCTCTCGACCCTGGCTTTCCACAAACTCTCCATCCAATCCATCCGTCTACACATTCCACACACAACTTACGACCATAACAACACCATTACCCCTCGTCATCCTCCGATCGACACACTTCACTGGAAACCTAACCCACCAAAACAAGCCTTGTAAGTCGCGGTGCGACACACTCCCAAGAGCCTGTCTCACACACACACACACACACGCACATACACACACATACACACACACTCCCAAGAGCCTATTTCCTGGGGTAGAGTTTCAGTCCTTCTACTAAACTGTTGCTGTTCGGGTTCTATAGGAGAAGAAAGGGGGAAGAAAGAGGGAAGACGGGAAGATAGCGAGGGACACAATGGATGAGACGCACCGCCTTACACGGGTTACACCTCAGTTACACCTGGATCGGGTTGCTGCGTCTCTCAACTGGGGAGGGAGGGAGGGAGGGAGGGAGGGAGGGAGGGAGGGAGGGAGGGAGGGAGGGAGGGAGGGAGGGAGGGAGGGAGGGAGGGAGGGAGGGAGGGAGGGAGGGAGGGAGGGAGGGAGGGAGGGAGAAATCTGATCTTGCGAAAGCAGAGTTTGTAAAATGGTGGTTTGACTCTGGAACCTAATGGCTGTGGCTGAAAGCAGAAGCTGTAACCATGGTTTTGTCTATTTGATGGGTGAAACTTTGGGTGAATTAGTTAAAAGAATATATAAATATATATGTGTTTATTGTCACATACACCAGATAGGTGCAGTGAAATGTTATATTTTTTAAACACTACTGCTTTAACGCACCGCTATACAGAGTGCATTTTGGAAACTTCTTATGAAGGAAACAATGAGTAAACAGGAAGGAGAGAAATATCAATCAGAGATCTCCACTTGAAAAACTGGAACTTTCTCCTGTGGTTTGTAATATGTGTTTGTCTGCTGGTTGCCGTGTGTGTTGCAGTGTTGAGGTTGGTGGTGTGCTTGGTCCTAACCAGTACCTCTCTGACTGCATGTCACTAGTAATGCTGTTCATATTGAAGTATGTCTATGTAAACACACATCTATGAGTGTGTGTGTGTACGCGCACACACACACACAAACTCTTTCCCTCTCTCTGACACACACAAACACACTCTCATGTCACCTGCATTAATAACAGCTGCCAGCACCTTCTCTATGTCACCTGCATTAATAACAGCTGCCAGCACCTTCTCTATGTCACCTGCATTAATAACAGCTGCCAGCACCTTCTCTATGTCACCTGCATTAATAACAGCTGCCAGCACCTTCTCTATGTCACCTGCATTAATAACAGCTGCCAGCACCTTCTCTATGTCACCTGCATTAATAACAGAGAGAGAGAGAGACTAATAAACAGAGATAGATAGATGGATAGATGGATAGATAGATAGATAGATAGATAGATAGATAGATAGCACAACAGCAGGCTGTAGGAAGACATTGCACAACAGCAGGCTGTAGTTATGGCTGTAAATACATGTTGCCTCTGAGACAGTGGAGAGGCCTTAGGGACAATGACAGTGGCTTGGGGACAATAGAGCATGTGGCATTGGACTGATGACACTCAACTCCGCCCACCGTTTGGAACACTGAAATGTGTTCCATAATTCCCTCTGTTTCATGTACCAGCAGTATACCGGTATAACAGTATCTCAACAATCTGATAAAGTGAGATATGTCACTCTTTCTGATCACTTTTTAATCTCTCTCGCTCGTTCTGACAGCTCCACCTTGTAGCTCTTTTCTCTCTCTCTAACCTGTCAGTTTTATTAGCTGTTATGAGACAGTCTGTCTCCCTATATATGCCATAGGTGAGAACAACATGAAACGTACAGTAATGGCTTCTAGGTGTACTGGAGGGCCAAGCAGAGTCAACATGGTTTGGAAAGAGTTGTGAGGCTTTGAGACTTGAGAAAAGTACACTGGTTAATGTCAAATGTATATGTGTGAGACAGCAAGAGAGAGAGAGACAGAGCGAACGAGCAAGAAAGACAGAGAAACAGAGAGAGAGAGAGAGAGAGACAGAGAGAGAGAGAGAGAGAGACAGAGAGAGAGAGAGAGAGAGACAGAGAGAGAGAGAGAGAGAGAGAGAGAGAGAGAGAGAGAGAGAGAGAGAGAGAGAGAGAGAGAGAGAGAGAGAGAGACCACGGTAAGGAATGTCTAGGATGCCAGCTACTGTAGGAGGAACATGTGCTAGACTGGCATGTAGGTGTGCTTCTTGTCACACTCTGGTAGTCTTCCATCACTTCAACACACACGGTCCTGTTCTGCTCTAACAATAACAGCACTGTTCCCCCCAGAACAAGGACAAACCTAGTAGCACCCAGTTTATGTCTCTGGTATCAGATCACTTAAAGAAGTGACAAATTCACTGCAGAAGCTCCTGCTCTTTACTACAGTTAAATAGATGTGATGTTCTATGACGTCGTCGCCGCCTCCTGTCTGGGGCTTGTTGAGGTGGGTGTGATAAATTAGATTAGTTTACACAGATATTTAAGATAATGTAAAGACGGTGCCTGGTTTTTATAGAGAAGTCAGATGTGTCTGTACTTGTCTGGAGTCTCTACATCCTCTCTACACACACATACAGTATGTACCAATCTTGAGTAACATTTGGGACGACCTGTTTTTCCTGCTTTTGTTTTTGGAATCTTAAGGACGAGATTTTAAGATTGATCAAAGATGACTAAAAGCCCTGGGGTGTTTACTCAACACGACACAAAGCTACAACTGCCAAAGAACATATCCATGGTGAATTGGCAATTGCAAATCGTGTCAACACACACACTGCGTGAGTGTGTGTGTTTGTGTGTTTCAAACAGACCCAAGCCCTATGGCTGTGGCTCACTCTCTACCTCTCTCTCTAACCTGCAGGCCTGTCATATCTTTCAGCAAATAGTGATGAGCCTCTTGAGTCTTCCACTTAGCAGCAGGTGTGCCAGGGGGAGAGAACGGCTCTTCTACAGGCTGCAAACATACACACACACATACACACACACAAGAGAGTATGTCGAGAGAGACAGGAAGAGCAAGGCCCAATTTATCCTCAGTCCTCCTCTCCCCTTTTCCAATACCCCTCCTCCCTTCAGGTGCCCGAGTTCCCCCCCAACTGCTACCCTGTGTCATCCCTTTGTGGGCCCCAACATAGTGATAGACCTCCCCATGTCTAACTGGAGCTGTAAACAGTAGTGATAGCCCTCACCATGTCTGACTGGAGCTGTAAACAGTAGTGATAGACCTCCCCATGTCTAACTGGCACTGTAAACAGTAGTGATAGACCTCCCCATGTCTAACTGGAGCTGTAAACAGTAGTGATAGACCTCCCCATGTCTAACTGGAGCTGTAAACAGTAGTGATAGCCATCACCATGTCTAACTGGAGCTGTAAACAGTAGTGATAGACCTCCCCATGTCTAACTGGAGCTGTAAACAGTAGTGATAGACCTCCCCATGTCTAACTGGAGCTGTAAACAGTAGTGATAGACCTCCCCATGTCTAACTGGAGCTGTAAACAGTAGTGATAGACCTCCCCATGTCTAACTGGAGCTGTAAACAGTAGTGATAGACCTCCCCATGTCTAACTGGAGCTGTAAACAGTAGTGATAGCCCTCCCCATGTCTAACTGGAGCTGTAAACAGTAGTGATAGACCTCCCCATGTCTAACTGGAGCTGTAAACAGTAGTGATAGACCTCCCCATGTCTAACTGGAGCTGTAAACAGTAGTGATAGCCCTCCCCATGTCTAACTGGAGCTGTAAACAGTAGTGATAGACCTCCCCATGTCTGACTGGAGCTGTAAACAGTAGTGATAGACCTCCCCATGTCTAACTGGAGCTGTAAACAGTAGTGATAGACCTCCCCATGTCTAACTGGAGCTGTAAACAGTAGTGATAGACCTCCCCATGTCTAACTGGAGCTGTAAACAGTAGTGATAGACCTCCCCATGTCTGACTGGAGCTGTAAACAGTAGTGATAGACCTCCCCATGTCTAACTGGAGCTGTAAACAGTAGTGATAGACCTCCCCATGTCTAACTGGAGCTGTAAACAGTAGTGATAGACCTCCCCATGTCTAACTGGAGCTGTAAACAGTAGTGATAGACCTCCCCATGTCTGACTGGAGCTGTAAACAGTAGTGATAGACCTCCCCATGTCTAACTGGAGCTATAAACAGTAGTGATAGACCTCCCCATGTCTAACTGGAGCTGTAAACAGTAGTGATAGCCCTCCCCGTGTCTGACTGGAGCTGTAAACAGTAGTGATAGACCTCCCCGTGTCTAACTGGAGCTGTAAACAGTAGTGATAGACCTCCCCGTGTCTAACTGGAGCTGTAAACAGTAGTGATAGACCTCCCCGTGTCTAACTGGAGCTGTAAACAGTAGTGATAGACCTCCCCGTGTCTAACTGGAGCTGTAAACAGTAGTGATAGACCTCCCCGTGTCTAACTGGAGCTGTAAACAGTAGTGATAGACCTCCCCGTGTCTAACTGGAGCTGTAAACAGTAGTGATAGACCTCCCCGTGTCTAACTGGAGCTGTAAACAGTAGTGATAGACCTCCCCATGTCTAACTGGAGCTGTAAACAGTAGTGATAGCCCTCCCCATGTCTAACTGGAGCTGTAAACAGTAGTGATAGACCTCCCCATGTCTAACTGGAGCTGTAAACAGTAGTGATAGACCTCCCCATGTCTAACTGGAGCTGTAAACAGTAGTGATAGACCTCCCCATGTCTAACTGGAGCTGTAAACAGTAGTGATAGACCTCCCCATGTCTGACTGGAGCTGTAAACAGTAGTGATAGACCTCCCCATGTCTGACTGGAGCTGTAAACAGTAGTGATAGACCTCCCCATGTCTAACTGGAGCTGTAAACAGTAGTGATAGACCTCCCCATGTCTAACTGGAGCTGTAAACAGTAGTGATAGACCTCCCCATGTCTGACTGGAGCTGTAAACAGTAGTGATAGACCTCCCCATGTCTGACTGGAGCTGTAAACAGTAGTGATAGACCTCCCCATGTCTAACTGGAGCTGTAAACAGTAGTGATAGACCTCCCCATGTCTGACTGGAGCTGTAAACAGTAGTGATAGACCTCCCCATGTCTAACTGGAGCTGTAAACAGTAGTGATAGACCTCCCCATGTCTAACTGGAGCTGTAAACAGTAGTGATAGACCTCCCCATGTCTAACTGGAGCTGTAAACAGTAGTGATAGACCTCCCCATGTCTAACTGGAGCTGTAAACAGTAGTGATAGACCTCCCCATGTCTAACTGGAGCTGTAAACAGTAGTGATAGACCTCCCCATGTGTCTAACTGGAGCTGTAAACAGTAGTGATAGACCTCCCCATGTCTAACTGGAGCTGTAAACAGTAGTGATAGACCTCCCCATGTCTAACTGGAGCTGTAAACAGTAGTGATAGACCTCCCCATGTCTAACTGGAGCTGTAAACAGTAGTGATAGACCTCCCCATGTCTAACTGGAGCTGTAAACAGTAGTGATAGACCTCCCCATGTCTAACTGGAGCTGTAAACAGTAGTGATAGACCTCCCCATGTCTAACTGGAGCTGTAAACAGTAGTGATAGACCTCCCCATGTCTAACTGGAGCTGTAAACAGTAGTGATAGACCTCCCCAAGTCTGACTGGAGCTGTAAACAGTAGTGATAGACCTCCCCATGTCTGACTGGAGCTGTAAACAGTAGTGATAGACCTCCCCATGTCTAACTGGAGCTGTAAACAGTAGTGATAGACCTCCCCATGTCTAACTGGAGCTGTAAACAGTAGTGATAGACCTCCCCATGTCTAACTGGAGCTGTAAACAGTAGTTATAGACCTCCCCATGTCTAACTGGAGCTGTACACAGTAGTGATAGACCTCCCCATGTCTAACTGGAGCTGTAAACAGTAGTGATAGACCTCCCCATGTCTAACTGGAGCTGTAAACAGTAGTGATAGACCTCCCCATGTCTAACTGGAGCTGTAACCAGTAGTGATAGACCTCCCCATGTC
>NC_092087.1:81740203-81752703 GCF_045679555.1 Salvelinus alpinus | reverse complement strand
GGGTCAAGCCGTGGTCAGGCAGTCGAAAAGCCATAAAGTCATTAAAGTCATTCATCATCAGTCTGTTCAGTATTTCTGCAGCTGATTGACTCTCAACAGACTGCAGTGTGCTAGCTGTGCTTGTCTTGGCTGTACAAAGTGTCTGTGCTCAGCCTCAGAGGAATGTCTCATTTTAACTGGACAGTATTGCCATTGAAGACCAACGACTTAGTCGAACAAACTATTTTTCTTTGTCCCACATCTCAACTTTGCCTTACCTTTGTCTCTCTTTCTTTGTCTCTCCCTCTTTTGCGCTCTCTCTCTCTCTACGTTTCCCTCTCTATTCTCTCTCTCTCATTCTCTCTCTCTCTACCTTTCCCTCTCTATTCTCTCTCTCTATCTTTCCCTCTCTATCTTTCCCTCTCTATCTTTCCCTCTCTATTCTCTCTCATTCTCTCTCTCTCTCTATGAAAGGGCATCAAGTGCAAACACACACACACTTTCATTACTTCCCTCTCCCCTCCCCTCCCCTCCCCTCTCCCGCTGGTGTATAAAATGCTGTCGCTGCTTAACTTTTGATCCGTTCTCCTTCACTTTGAAGTGGCTACAGCTCATCTGTTAACAACATGGCCAAGTTCAGAAATACCACAGGCTCAGGGAGCCACTGTAGTGTGAGAGGAGAGGAGTATGTGAACAGGGACGCTAACAGGGGCAATCTGGGATTGGTGCTTCCATTTTTTGGACTTTTAAATTAAAAGGTTGAATCGTGACCGCTTTGTTGTTGTTTGAATCCCAGACTGCCCCTTTAAGTATCCTGAAACAACCTTCAATACTTTTTTTTAAACTTCTTGTTGAGACAAAGGTTTCATACAAGTCCTTTAACGTTCAAATCAAATCAAATGTTATTAGTCACATGCGCCGAATACAACAGGTAGACCTTACAGTGAAACGCTTACTTACGAGCCCCTAACCAACAATGCAGTTTCAAAAAAATACAGATAAGAATAAGAGATAAAAGTAACAAGTAATTAAAGAGCAGCAGTAAAATAACAATAGCGAGACTGTATACAGGGGGGGTACTGATACAGAGTCAATGTGCGGGTGCACGGGTTAGTTGAGGTAGTATGTACATGTAGGCAGAGTTATTAAAGTGACTATGGGTAGATGATAACAGAGAGTAGCAGCGGTGTAAAGAGGGGGTAAAGAAGGGAGAAGAACTTGACTCTCTTTTACGTGAGTAAACAAACAAACAAATTAGACTGATTGAAATGGTAAATGTTCCAAGTTGTATGGTGATCATACAGGTATGACTGGTATGGTGTCTACTATACCTGAAGGAACAGATTAGAACTGAGGTACACACACACACACACACACACATGGGGATCATACAGGTATGACTGGTATGGTGTCTACTATACCTGAAGGAACAGATTAGAACTGAGGTACACACACACACACACACATGGGGATCATACAGGTATGACTGGTATGGTGTCTACTATACCTGAAGGAACAGATTAGAACTGAGGTACACACACACATGGGGATCATACAGGTATGACTGGTATGGTGTCTACTATACCTGAAGGAACAGATTAGAACTGAGGTACACACACACACACACACACACACACATGGGGATCATACAGGTATGACTGGTATGGTGTCTACTATACCTGAAGGAACAGATTAGAACTGAGGTACACACACACATGGGGATCATACAGGTATGACTGGTATGGTGTCTACTATACCTGAAGGAACAGATTAGAACTGAGGTACACACACACATGGGGATCATACAGGTATGATTGGTATGGTGTCTACTATACCTGAAGGAACAGATTAGAACTGAGGTACACACACACACACACACACACACACACACACACATGGGGATCATACAGGTATGACTGGTATGGTGTCTACTATACCTGAAGGAACAGATTAGAACTGAGGTACACACACACACACACACATGGGGATCATACAGGTATGACTGGTATGGTGTCTACTATACCTGAAGGAACAGATTAGAACTGAGGTACACACACACATGGTGATCATACAGGTATGACTGGTATGGTGTCTACTATACCTGAAGGAACAGATTAGAACTGAGGTACACACACACACACATGGGGATCATACAGGTATGACTGGTATGGTGTCTACTATACCTGAAGGAACAGATTATAACTGAGGTACACACACACACACACACACATGGGGATCATACAGGTATGACTGGTATGGTGTCTACTATACCTGAAGGAACAAATTAGAACTGAGGTACACACACACACACATGGGGATCATACAGGTATGACTGGTATGGTGTCTACTATACCTGAAGGAACAGATTAGAACTGAGGTACACACACACATGGGGATCATACAGGTATGACTGGTATGGTGTCTACTATACCTGAAGGAACAGATTAGAACTGAGGTACACACACACACACACACACACACACACACACACACACACACACACACACACACACACACACACATGGGGATCATACAGGTATGACTGGTATGGTGTCTACTATACCTGAAGGAACAAATTAGAACTGAGGTACACACACACACACATGGGGATCATACAGGTATGACTGGTATGGTGTCTACTATACCTGAAGGAACAGATTAGAACTGAGGTACACACACACATGGGGATCATACAGGTATGACTGGTATGGTGTCTACTATACCTGAAGGAACAGATGAAAACTGAGGTACACACACACACACACATGGGGATCATACAGGTATGACTGGTATGGTGTCTACTATACCTGAAGGAACAGATTATAACTGAGGTACACACACACACACACACATGGGGATCATACAGGTATGACTGGTATGGTGTCTACTATACCTGAAGGAACAAATTAGAACTGAGGTACACACACACACACACACACATGGTGATCATACAGGTATGACTGGTATGGTGTCTACTATACCTGAAGGAACAAATTAGAACTGAGGTACACACACACACACACACACACATGGGGATCATACAGGTATGACTGGTATGGTGTCTAGTATACCTGAAGGAACAGATTAGAACTGAGGTACACACACACACACATGGGGATCATACAGGTATGACTGGTATGGTGTCTACTATACCTGAAGGAACAGATTAGAACTGAGGTACACACACACATGGGGATCATACAGGTATGACTGGTATGGTGTCTACTATACCTGAAGGAACAGATTAAAACTGAGGTACACACACACACACACATGGGGATCATACAGGTATGACTGGTATGGTGTCTACTATACCTGAAGGAACAGATTATAACTGAGGTACACACACACACACACACATGGGGATCATACAGGTATGACTGGTATGGTGTCTACTATACCTGAAGGAACAAATTAGAACTGAGGTACACACACACACACACACACATGGTGATCATACAGGTATGACTGGTATGGTGTCTACTATACCTGAAGGAACAAATTAGAACTGAGGTACACACACACACACACACACACATGGGGATCATACAGGTATGACTGGTATGGTGTCTAGTATACCTGAAGGAACAGATTAGAACTGAGGTACACACACACACACACACATGGGGATCATACAGGTATGACTGGTATGGTGTCTACTATACCTGAAGGAACAGATTAGAACTGAGGTACACACACACACACATGGGGATCATACAGGTATGACTGGTATGGTGTCTACTATACCTGAAGGAACAGATTAGAACTGAGGTACACACACACACACACACACACACACATGGGGATCATACAGGTATGACTGGTATGGTGTCTACTATACCTGAAGGAACAGATTAGAACTGAGGTACACACACACACACACACACACACATGGGGATCATACAGGTATGACTGGTATGGTGTCTACTATACCTGAAGGAACAGATTAGAACTGAGGTACACACACACACACACATGGGGATCATACAGGTATGACTGGTATGGTGTCTACTATACCTGAAGGAACAGATTAGAACTGAGGTACACACACACACACACACATGGGGATCATACAGGTATGACTGGTATGGTGTCTACTATACCTGAAGGAACAGATTAGAACTGAGGTACACACACACACATGGGGATCATACAGGTATGACTGGTATGGTGTCTACTATACCTGAAGGAACAGATTAGAACTGAGGTACACACACACACACACACACATGAGGATCATACAGGTATGACTGGTATGGTGTCTACTATACCTGAAGGAACAGATTAGAACTGAGGTACACACACACACACACACACATGGGGATCATACAGGTATGACTGGTATGGTGTCTACTATACCTGAAGGAACAGATTAGAACTGAGGTACACACACACACACACACATGGGGATCATACAGGTATGACTGGTATGGTGTCTACTATACCTGAAGGAACATATTAGAACTGAGGTACACACACATGGGGATCATACAGGTATGACTGGTATGGTGTCTACTATACCTGAAGGAACAGATTAGAACTGAGGTACACACACACATGGGGATCATACAGGTATGACTGGTATGGTGTCTACTATACCTGAAGGAACAGATTAAAACTGAGGTACACACACACACACACACACACACACATGGGGATCATACAGGTATGACTGGTATGGTGTCTACTATACCTGAAGGAACAGATTAGAACTGAGGTACACACACACACACATGGTGATCATACAGGTATGACTGGTATGGTGTCTACTATACCTGAAGGAACAAATTATAACTGAGGTACACACACACACACACACACACACACACACACACACACACACACACACACACACACACACACACACACACACACACACACACACACATGGGGATCATACAGGTATGACTGGTATGGTGTCTACTATACCTGAAGGAACAAATTATAACTGAGGTACACACACACACACACACACACACACACACACACACACACACACACACACACACACACACACACACACACACACACACACACACATGGGGATCATACAGGTATGACTGGTATGGTGTCTACTATACCTGAAGGAACAGATTAGAACTGAGGCACACACACACACATGGGGATCATACAGGTATGACTGGTATGGTGTCTACTATACCTGAAGGAACAGATTAGAACTGAGGTACACACACACACACACACACATGGGGATCATACAGGTATGACTGGTATGGTGTCTACTATACCTGAAGGAACAGATTAGAACTGAGGTACACACACACACACACGGTGATCATACAGGTATGACTGGTATGGTGTCTACTATACCTGAAGGAACAGATTAGAACTGAGGTACACACACACATGGGGATCATACAGGTATGACTGGTATGGTGTCTACTATACCTGAAGGAACAGATTAGAACTGAGGTACACACACACATGGGGATCATACAGGTATGACTGGTATGGTGTCTACTATACCTGAAGGAACAGATTATAACTGAGGTACACACACACACACACACATTGGGATCATACAGGTATGACTGGTATGGTGTCTACTATACCTGAAGGAACAGATTATAACTGAGGTACACACACACACACACACATGGGGATCATACAGGTATGACTGGTATGGTGTCTACTATACCTGAAGGAACAGATTAAAACTGAGGTACACACACACACACACACACACACACATGGGGGTCATACAGGTATGACTGGTATGGTGTCTACTATACCTGAAGGAACAGATTATAACTGAGGTACACACACACACACACATGGGGATCATACAGGTATGACTGGTATGGTGTCTACTATACCTGAAGGAACAGATTAGAACTGAGGTACACACACACACACATGGGGATCATACAGGTATGACTGGTATGGTGTCCACTATACCTGAAGGAACAGATTAGAACTGAGGTACACACACACACACACATGGGGATCATACAGGTATGACTGGTATGGTGTCTACTATACCTGAAGGAACAGATTAGAACTGAGGTACACACACACACATGGGGATCATACAGGTATGACTGGTATGGTGTCTACTATACCTGAAGGAACAGATTAGAACTGAGGTACACACACACACACATGGGGATCATACAGGTATGACTGGTATGGTGTCTACTATACCTGAAGGAACAGATTAGAACTGAGGTACACACACACATGGGGATCATACAGGTATGACTGGTATGGTGTCTACTATACCTGAAGGAACAGATTAGAACTGAGGTACACACACACACACACACATGGGGATCATACAGGTATGACTGGTATGGTGTCTACTATACCTGAAGGAACAGATTAGAACTGAGGTACACACACACACACACACACATGGGGATCATACAGGTATGACTGGTATGGTGTCTACTATACCTGAAGGAACAGATTAGAACTGAGGTACACACACACACACACACACATGGGGATCATACAGGTATGACTGGTATGGTGTCTACTATACCTGAAGGAACAGATTAGAACTGAGGTACACACACGCACACACACATGGGGATCATACAGGTATGACTGGTATGGTGTCTACTATACCTGAAGGAACAGATTAGAACTGAGGTACACACACACACACATGGGGATCATACAGGTATGACTGGTATGGTGTCTACTATACCTGAAGGAACAGATTAGAACTGAGGTACACACACACACACATGGGGATCATACAGGTATGACTGGTATGGTGTCTACTATACCTGAAGGAACAGATTAGAACTGAGGTACACACACACACACACACACACACATGGGGATCATACAGGTATGACTGGTATGGTGTCTACTATACCTGAAGGAACAGATTAGAACTGAGGTACACACACACACACACACATGGGGATCATACAGGTATGACTGGTATGGTGTCTACTATACCTGAAGGAACAGATTAGAACTGAGGTACACACACACATGGGGATCATACAGGTATGACTGGTATGGTGTCTACTATACCTGAAGGAACAGATTAGAACTGAGGTACACACACACATGGGGATCATACAGGTATGACTGGTATGGTGTCTACTATACCTGAAGGAACAGATTAGAACTGAGGTACACACACACACACACACGGGGATCATACAGGTATGACTGGTATGGTGTCTACTATACCTGAAGGAACAAATTATAACTGAGGTACACACACACACACACACACACACACACACACACACACACACACACACACACACACACACACACACACACACATGGGGATCATACAGGTATGACTGGTATGGTGTCTACTATACCTGAAGGAACAAATTATAACTGAGGTACACACACACACACACACACACACACACACACACACACACACACACACACACACACACACATGGGGATCATACAGGTATGACTGGTATGGTGTCTACTATACCTGAAGGAACAGATTAGAACTGAGGTACACACACACACACACACACACACACACACACACACACACACACACACATGGGGATCATACAGGTATGACTGGTATGGTGTCTACTATACCTGAAGGAACAGATTAGAACTGAGGTACACACACACACACACACACACACACATGGGGATCATACAGGTATGACTGGTATGGTGTCTACTATACCTGAAGGAACAGATTAGAACTGAGGCACACACACACACATGGGGATCATACAGGTATGACTGGTATGGTGTCTACTATACCTGAAGGAACAGATTAGAACTGAGGTACACACACACACACACACACATGGGGATCATACAGGTATGACTGGTATGGTGTCTACTATACCTGAAGGAACAGATTAGAACTGAGGTACACACACACACACACGGTGATCATACAGGTATGACTGGTATGGTGTCTACTATACCTGAAGGAACAGATTAGAACTGAGGTACACACACACATGGGGATCATACAGGTATGACTGGAATGGTGTCTACTATACCTGAAGGAACAGATTAGAACTGAGGTACATACACACATGGGGATCATACAGGTATGACTGGTATGGTGTCTACTATACCTGAAGGAACAGATTATAACTGAGGTACACACACACACACACACATTGGGATCATACAGGTATGACTGGTATGGTGTCTACTATACCTGAAGGAACAGATTATAACTGAGGTACACACACACACACACACATGGGGATCATACAGGTATGACTGGTATGGTGTCTACTATACCTGAAGGAACAGATTAGAACTGAGGTACACACACACATGGGGATCATACAGGTATGACTGGTATGGTGTCTACTATACCTGAAGGAACAGATTAGAACTGAGGTACACACACACACACACACACACACACACACACATGGGGATCATACAGGTATGACTGGTATGGTGTCTACTATACCTGAAGGAACAAATTATAACTGAGGTACACACACACACACACACACACACACACACACACACACACACACACACACACACACACACACACACACACACACACACACACACACACACACACACACATGGGGATCATACAGGTATGACTGGTATGGTGTCTACTATACCTGAAGGAACAAATTATAACTGAGGTACACACACACACACACACACACACACACACACACACACACACACACATGGGGATCATACAGGTATGACTGGTATGGTGTCTACTATACCTGAAGGAACAGATTAGAACTGAGGTACACACACACACACACACACACACACATGGGGATCATACAGGTATGACTGGTATGGTGTCTACTATACCTGAAGGAACAGATTAGAACTGAGGTACACACACACACACACACACACACACACATGGGGATCATACAGGTATGACTGGTATGGTGTCTACTATACCTGAAGGAACAGATTAGAACTGAGGCACACACACACACATGGGGATCATACAGGTATGACTGGTATGGTGTCTACTATACCTGAAGGAACAGATTAGAACTGAGGTACACACACACACACACACACACATGGGGATCATACAGGTATGACTGGTATGGTGTCTACTATACCTGAAGGAACAGATTAGAACTGAGGTACACACACACACACACAGTGATCATACAGGTATGACTGGTATGGTGTCTACTATACCTGAAGGAACAGATTAGAACTGAGGTACACACACACATGGGGATCATACAGGTATGACTGGAATGGTGTCTACTATACCTGAAGGAACAGATTAGAACTGAGGTACATACACACATGGGGATCATACAGGTATGACTGGTATGGTGTCTACTATACCTGAAGGAACAGATTATAACTGAGGTACACACACACACACACACATTGGGATCATACAGGTATGACTGGTATGGTGTCTACTATACCTGAAGGAACAGATTATAACTGAGGTACACACACACACACACACATGGGGATCATACAGGTATGACTGGTATGGTGTCTACTATACCTGAAGGAACAGATTAAAACTGAGGTACACACACACACACACACACACACACATGGGGGTCATACAGGTATGACTGGTATGGTGTCTACTATACCTGAAGGAACAGATTATAACTGAGGTACACACACACACATGGGGATCATACAGGTATGACTGGTATGGTGTCTACTATACCTGAAGGAACAGATTAGAACTGAGGTACACACACACACACACACACACACATGGGGATCATACAGGTATGACTGGTATGGTGTCTACTATACCTGAAAGAACAGATTATAACTGAGGTACACACACACACACACACATGGGGATCATACAGGTATGACTGGTATGGTGTCTACTATACCTGAAGGAACAGATTAAAACTGAGGTACACACACACACACACACACACACATGGGGATCATACAGGTATGACTGGTATGGTGTCTACTATACCTGAAGGAACAGATTATAACTGAGGCACACACACACACACACACATGGGGATCATACAGGTATGACTGGTATGGTGTCTACTATACCTGAAGGAACAGATTAGAACTGAGGTACACACACACACACACACACACACATGGGGATCATACAGGTATGACTGGTATGGTGTCTACTATACCTGAAGGAACAGATTAGAACTGAGGTACACACACACACACACATGGGGATCATACAGGTATGACTGGTATGGTGTCTACTATACCTGAAGGAACAGATTATAACTGAGGTACACACACACACACACACACACATGGGGATCATACAGGTATGACTGGTATGGTGTCTACTATACCTGAAGGAACAGATTATAACTGAGGTACACACACACACACACACACACACACATGGGGATCATACAGGTATGACTGGTATGGTGTCTACTATACCTGAAGGAACAGATTATAACTGAGGTACACACACACACACACATGGGGATCATACAGGTATGACTGGTATGGTGTCTACTATACCTGAAGGAACAGATTAGAACTGAGGTACACACACACACACATGGGGATCATACAGGTATGACTGGTATGGTGTCTACTATACCTGAAGGAACAGATTATAACTGAGGTACACACACACACACACACGGGGATCATACAGGTATGACTGGTATGGTGTCTACTATACCTGAAGGAACAGATTAGAACTGAGGTACACACACACACACACACATGGTGATCATACAGGTATGACTGGTATGGTGTCTACTATACCTGAAGGAACAGATTATAACTGAGGTACACACACACACACACACACACAAACCCCTCGACCCTAGTCTTTCTTCCCTGCCAGTTTCCTGCCTGCCAAAACTCCTACACCCCCAATCCTGCCCCTCCGCCCAACACACACACACGCTCCTAAACCCTGCTCCTTCCACCTCGTCAGTTCCCTGTCCTGACCTGTGTTCTGACTGGCCCCTCCAGCTGCACCCCCCCCCCCCCTCTGACTTCTGACCCCCTAATCCGCCTGCCACCCGTAGGGGGGAGCAGGAGTGGACAGAGGTATGAGAGGTTTGGAGAGGGGGGGGGGCAGGCCAGAGTACTGGAACAAGCAGCTAACAGCTCTTCATTTATAGTAGAAAGGAGGGGAAACTGAATGTGCCTGCCTATTCAATGGAAGTCTGACAGCTGGACATCGGTACAGAAAGTAACAGAACATTTAATTGCAAAGCATGTGTGTGTCCATGTGTGTGTACGTGTGTGTATGTGCGTGTGTGTGTCAAGTCTTAATGTCCACTTGCAATAACATCCCAACAGTCTATTTTCCTGCTGTTTGTCTAAACACAGGGCTGTATGAAGCTCTGGGTCTCAGAGCAGGCTGTTGCCAAGGGAAACACAGAAAACACTTACTACAAAAGCCACACATACATACCGCAACACACTCTGTCATAACTGACACAAATATGCACACTGATCCATCCACTTCCCAGTAAGCGAAAGAGTGGATCTACCTTCTGTTTCCCAAGCGGCCTCTCTCATCACCTGTTGTGGCTGTAGTTGTGGAGCTGATCTGAGCGAGAGAGACAAGGCCTTTGAAGTGCTCTGAGAAGACCCTGTAGCCTCATACTGTCTGTCTGAGTGTGTATACAGGGGACCTCTGAATGGGGGGGGGGGGGGGGGTGTGTGTGTGTGTGTGTGTGTGTGTGTGTGTGTGTGTGTGTGTGTGTGTGTGTGTGTGTGTGTGTGTGTGTGTGTGTGTGTGTGTGTGTGTGTGTGTAGGATTGAGGGGCTATTGTATGGGATGAAAAGGCATGTGTGTACACAACCCGGACTGCGCCCTTGGGGAGAGGGGATTAGGGCTGGCTAGGGGTGGGGGTCAAAACTGAGAGAGGGGTGGAGGGAGTCAAAATAACTCTTAGCCTCAGGTATAGTATAAGACTAGTCTGTAGACTGATCAGGTATCTGAATATGCAAATGTCTCTCCCTCCCTCTCTACCTCAAGTGACGAACGCTAAAGGTTCATCTCTCAGAGTAGTACACTGAGGAATGTAATGAGAAGGCTATATGTGTCCCACTAGACCACTGGATTTACCTAACACGCTCCGAGAATGAGGGGGGAGGGTTTTAAGGAGGTGCACCACAGGGGAGCAAAGGGGAGCGACCCGTAAACGTCTCCCTAGGGGCTCTGGGTTCTGAGAATCATAGGTTCCCCTCCGATGAACATGGCAAGTCAGTGTCGTGTTAGACTCACGGTGTCAGGAAAGCTGTCACATTAAGATAATTCACTGTGGAAAGGTAAATACACTATTAAAGAGCAGTGGAACGTGTAGACTAAGAAAAGGTCAATTCCAACCACCTCGCAGTCCAACCAAGGAGCATCAAAACAAGAACAAACTGTCTACAAAACACATTCAGACACTCACTGAGGACAATGGACATATTCAATATAATAATGTTACTTCCTGTTTGGCTCTTTTGGGCATTGAAGGAAAACAATAGACATACGATGCAAGTCATCTATTACTGTATTAAAACCGGTGTCTTTCTCAGCATCAGGATGATTTATGTTGGGTTCGGGGAGACACTCGCTGTTTTATCACACATGGTGA
>NC_092087.1:81725203-81737703 GCF_045679555.1 Salvelinus alpinus | reverse complement strand
ACCTTGGCTATGGGCTAGTCAGTGCTCATTGCTCGTGGTGAGATCGATAAGCACGGATAATGGGATAGACATATATGACATATAGTATCCTACATCATGTGCGTTAAGAGGAAAAACTCGGAAATGTTTTAATATAAAATGTGATCACAAAACTATTCTCGTTTCTAATAAAGACACGCAGTGACGGGCATTCAGCTCACAGACAGTAACCCAGAGAAATACCACTTATAACTTCCCCAAGCCACATCTCGACTGAACAGTAAACACCGTCCGAGATGCACTTTGGAGCACACAGAACAACCTGCAGAATGATTCCAAACTGTCACAGACTAGGCTACTGGCTACTAGCCTACTTGTTGCCTTGTTTCCATCATAAAGTCGCACCAGAAGTAGAAGAAAGTTGTTCGTGAGACACCTACCTGGCAAAATGAACTAAAGTCCCGAAATGTGCTCAAAACAGTGCTCTTTCTTATCCACTTTATCGACGTGTCTAGGAGGCTCAAATCCCTTTAATACAGTTGTATTGTCCACAAACTTCAGAAAGGTAACCTATTGAAATCCCTGTGGAGAACAGTTCTCTCTGTGTGTCAAAGTTGCAGTCCAGAAGTCTCCGAGAAGTATGCGCCCTATGTCAAGCGCGTCCCGAGTTTTAACAATTGGAGGACGAGAAGCTCTAGAACTTTAAAAATAAAAAAGTGGGAAGTGGGAGGTGCGTTCTGGTACGAGCGCGAACTGCACTCGGCGCGTCCATGTTCCAGAATCTGGAGCGCAGAGATGGTAACTATAGCCTACACCTGTAAAAATATGAAGTGGCCATACCATATATGTAACAACATGGTGAAAAGGCTATGCGTCCGAACACATGACGTTACTTTTTTATTGATTCTCAATTAAGGGGATATTATTGAACATAAGAATAAGCAGATTTTTTAAATACTCCACTGAGGCTAAATCAGATTATTGCATAGAACAAGGCACTCATACAATGTTGTTTGCCTATTTGAAGTTAAATTCACAATATAAAATATGCATAAGTTCTGCATAAGTTCAGTGGGTGTTTATGACCACGTTTTCCTAATCATTTTCACAGACTAGGTCACTGAGGCACATCACTTCACGCATAACACATGTGCTTAGGTTCCATTGTAGTCTCCTAGCTGGTATATCTATATACCTGGTCTTCAACATGGATAACTTCTGCCCATCACAGAAGCTGTCAATGAGCTGTCGGCTGAGGCACTAAATTAAACTGAGGTGGGGTGGTGGGGTATGGTCGGTTCACAAACAGAGGGGAGGGAGCAAGAGAGAGAGAGTGGAGAGAGGGGGGAGAGGAGAGAGGGGTGGAGAGAGAGAGGGGGAGTGTGTGTGTGTGGTGTGGTGTGAGTGCGCAGTGGCGTGCATTCATGAGAGAGAGTTGGTGAACTAAGAGGAACTGACATCATGACATAGTGATATGTCTTAGAGGCTAGAACATGTTCTTTATGACATCACACACACACACACACACACACACACACACACACACACACACACACACACACACACACACACACACACACACACACACACACACATCTGTTGGACATTATATGACATGGTGGTTCAGACAAACTGTTACATGTGTGAATAGAGTTCTCCAGTCCAGATCCAGAAGAAATGCTGTTGCATTCCATTGCCTCCAATACACAACAAACTCACTAAGGGGCGCACGGATGTTTTCGGATCCCTTTAAACGGGATCATTTTTGTAAAGAACCGCTGAATTGCAGAGCGCCAAATCCCCCAAAAATTACTAAAAATATTTATTTTCATGAAATCTCAAGTGAAATATACCAAAACACAGCTTAGCTTGTTGTTAATCCACCTATTGTGTCAGATTTTGAAAATATGCTTTACAGCGAAAGCAATCCAAGCGTTTGTGAGTTTATCGATCACTAGACAAAACATTACGAACAGCTAGCAGCAATGTCGATTGGTCACGAAAGTCAGAAAAGCAATAAAATTAATCGCTTACCTTTGATGATCTTCGGATGTTGCACTCACGAGACTCCCAGTTACACAATAAATGTTCCTTTTGTTCGATAAATAATATTTTTATATCCAAAAACCTCCATTTGGTCAATACGTTATGTTTAGTAATCAATCAGGCTCGAGCGTTGTCTTTAAGGGCATACGAATAATTCTAAGTAATATCTGTCAAGTCCGTAGAAACATGGCAAACGTTTTTTATAATCAATCCTCAGGTTGTTTTTAACAGAGATAAACGATAATATGTCGAACTGGACGGGAAACTATTCAACAAAGCTGTTCAATGAACTAATCGAAGGACATTCAACTATCCACTGACGCGTTTTGATAAATCTCACTAATTTTTCTGAATAAAAGCTTGAAACTATGTCTAGAGACTGTTCACACCCTGAGGAAGCCATAGGAAAAGGAATCTGGTTGATATCCCTTTAAATGAAGGAAAGTTAGGCAATGGAAAAGGGATTTTTCAAAATAAAAGGCACTTCTGGGTTGGATTTCCTCAGGTTTTCGCCTGCAAAATCAGTTCTGTTATACTCACAGACAATATTTTGACAGTTTTGGAAACTGTAGAGTATTTTCTATCCTAATCTGTCAATTATATGCATATTCTAGCATCTGGGCCTGAGAAATAGGCAGCTTACATTGGGAACGTTATTTTTTCCAAACATAAAAATTCTGCCCCCTAGCTTCAAGAGGTTCTAGCTACATGCTTATTAACAGTTTAATAACTTATACCAACCAAAACCCTATAATATACACTGAACAGAAATATTAATGCAACATGTAAAGTGTTGCTCCCATGTTTACATACGCTAAAATTAAAGACCCCAGAAACGTTCCATACATTTCTCAAAAATGTTGAGCACAAATTTGTTAAGATCCCAGTTAGTGAACATTCCTCATTTGCCAAGATAATCCATCCACCTGACAGGTGTGGCATATCAAGAAGCTGATTAAACAGCATGATCATTACACATGTGGATCTTCTGCTGGGGACAATAAAAGGCCACTCTAAAATGTGCAGTTTTATCACACAACACAACACAATGCCATAGATGTCTCAAGTTGAGGGAGTGTGCAATTGGCATGCTGACTGCAGGAATGTCCACCAGAGCTGTTCATTTGAATGTTCATTTCTCTACCATAAGCCACCTTCAACGTAAGCCACCTTCAACGCCTTTTATTGTCCCCAGCAGAAGATCCACATGTGTAATGATCATGCTGTTTAATCAGCTTCTTGATATGCCACACCTGTCAGGTGGATGGATTATCTTGGCAAATGAGGAATGCTCACTAACTGGGATCTTAACAAATTTGTGGTCAACATTGTGAATTTGTGCTCAACATTTGTGAATTTGGCAGTATGTCCATTGGCCTCACAACCGCAGATCACGTGTATGGTGTCGTGTGGGCAAGCGGTTTTCTGTTGCCAACGTTATGAACAGAGTGCCCCATGGTGGCGGTGGGGTTATGGTATGGGCAGGCATAAGCTACGGACAATGAACACAATTTCATTTTATTAATGGCAATTTTAATGCACAGAGATACCGTGACGAGATCCTGAGGCCCATTGTTGTGCCATTGATCCACTGCCATCACCTCATGTTTCAGCATGATAATGCACGGCCCCATGTCAAAAGGATCTGTACACAATTCCTGGAAGTTGAACATTTACCAGTTCTTCCATGGCTTGCATACTCACCAGATATGTCACCCATTGAGCATGTTTAGGATGCTCTGGATCGATGTGTACGACAACATGTTCCAGTTCCCGCCAATATCCAGCAACTTTGCACAGCCATTGAAGATGACTGGCACAACATTCCACAGGCAACAAAGAATAGTCTGATCAACTCTATGAGAAGGAGATGGGTCTCCTGGGCCTCCACCTGGGCCTTATTTGGAACACCATTCTTTTTGTCTTACTGAGATTCACCCTCAGGGCCCAAGTCTGACAGAATCTGTGGAGAAGATCTAGGTCCTTTTGTAGGCCTTCCTTGGTTGGGGACACAAGCACCAGATCATCAGCAAACAGTAGACATTTGATTTCAGAGTCTAGTAGGGTGAGGCCGTGAGCTGCAGACTATTCTAGTGCCGCTTGCCAATTCATTGATATAAATGTTGAAGAGGGGGGAGCTCAAGCTGCATCCCTGTCTCATCCCCTGGCCCTGAGGGAAGAAATCTGTGTGTTTATTGACAATTTTGACTGCACACTTATTGTTTGTGTACATTGATTTTATAATATCCTAGGTTTTCCCCCAACAACGCTTTCCATCAGTTTATACAGCAGGGGCCCATGGCAAATTGACTCAAAAGCTTTTTTTGAAATCAACAAAGCATGAGAAGACTTTGCTCTTGGTGTGTTTGTCAATTAGGGTGTGCAGGGTGTATGTGGTCTGTTGTACAGTAGTTTAGTACTTGGTTCCAAATATTGGGGAAGATGCCAGAGCTGAGGATGTTGGGGAGGATATTGGGGAAGATGCCAGAGCTGAGGATGTTGGGGAGGATATTGGGGAAGATGCCAGAGCTGAGGATAATATTGAAGAGTTTGAGTATAGCCAACTTGAATTTGTGGTTTGTATATTTCATAATTTAATTTAGGACACCATCAGGCCTTTTTGGGTTGGTGGGTTTGTATTTTGTCCTGCAGTTCATTCAATGTTATTAGAGAATCCAAAGGGTTCTGGGAGTCTTTACTAGTTGATCCTATGTTCAGATAATCATGTATATGTTTTAGGTGTTCTTTGTTATATGGCCAAAGAGGTTGGAGAAGTGGTTTATCCAAACATCTCCATTTTGGATAGCTAGCTCTTCATGTGGTTGTTTGTTCAGTGTTTTCCAATTTTCCCAGTAGTGGTTTGATTTGATGGATTCTTCAATCACATTGAGCTGATTTCTGACTTGCTGTTCCTTCCTGTTAGTGTATTTCTGTATTGTTTTAGTGTTTCCCCACAGTAAAGGCGTATCTTATGGTTTTATGGGTCTCTGTGTTTTTTATTGGATAGGTTTATCAGATTCTTTCTTAGGTTTTTGCGCTCTTCATCAAACCATTTCTCATTGCTGCTCATTTTGCTAGGTTTTCTGCTTGAATTTACTTCATTTGATATGTTAGCAGATATGTCAAATATACTATTCAGGCTTTCTACTGCTAAGTTTACACCTTCACTATTGCAGATAGTGTTTTTGGCCAATTGTTCTTTGGAAGGTTTCTACACACTATTGTCCTTCCATCTATAGCATTTCTGAATAGCATGCAGTTTGTTGGGCTTTGATGCTTCATGGTTGAGTATATCTCTGTTCGAGTAGGCTGTGATTTTCATGTGGTCTGATAGGGGTCGGCGGGCTGACTGTGAACGCTCTGAGAGACTCTGGGTTGAGGTCAGTGATAAAGTATCTACAGTACTGCTGCCAAGGGGTGAGCTGTAGATGTACCTACTGTAGGAGTCCCCTCAAAGCCTACCTTTGACTATGTACAGACCCAGCTGTCATAGTTGTCTAAATCTCTCTCTCTCCCCCAGCATTACCCTAGAATGGGCTTACTCAATCAAACACACACATCAACCCCATTTGTTGCTGGAGTTATGTTTCAGTCAGCTGAACAATATACCCAGGCACTTTTCAATCTAGTTTGCACAAGGCCCACGTACATCAACACAGCTACGACTCCCTGTTTGGTAAACTACTGTATGACTATAGTACTTACACCCCAGTGTTTCCTGACTGTATTATTTTCATCACTCTTTTTCAGGACGCAGTTAGAATTTTCACTCTCTGGAAGGACGGACAGAAATAAATTCACCTACTATAATCCAGTCGTGGTGGTATTTGGTACTTGGTTAGGATCCTCATTAGCTGTTGTAAAAGCAGCAGCTACTCTTCCTGGGGTCCACACAGAACATGAAACATGACATAATACAGAACATTAATAGACAAGAACAGCTCAAGGAATAGAACTACATACATAAAAACATGCCACAAGTAGCCTACATATCAACACATACACACACTATCTAGGTCAAATGGTGGCCGTGGTCTTGCTAATGTCAGCGTGTAATTGTGTGTATGTGTGCGTGTCGGTGGTGTGTGTGACATTTACCTGAGTGACCTGAGATGAACCTGTGAGAAGATATACATAGAAATAGGGCCCTCAGACCCCGGATAGTGTGTGTGTAACAGAGATCATAACAATATCAGATAATATAGTCACATTAGAAATAATGAAACTATGAGATTATATAGTCAAATTAGAGATAATAATACTATAAAGATAATATAGTCATGATAGAGATCATAATAATATAAGACAATATGGTCATATTTCAGATAATAATACTATAAGATAATATAGTCACATTAGAAATAATGATACTCTAAGATTATTAGTCATATTAGAGATAATAATACTATAAGATAATATAGTCACATTAGAAATAATGATACTATAAGATTATAGTCATATTTCAGATAATAGAATGTAATGTAGAGTAGACATCATAATGTATTGTAGACAGATCGACATCATAATATAATGTAGACAGATAGACATCATAATGTAATGTAGACAGATAGACATCATAATGTAATGTAGACAGATAGACATCATAATGTAATATAGACAGATAGACATCATCATGTATTGTAGACAGATAGACATCATAATGTAATGTAGACATCATAATATAATGTAGACAGATAGACATCATCATGTATTGTAGACAGATCGACATCATAATATAATGTAGACAGATATACATCATAATGTAATGTAGACAGATAGACATCATAATGTAATGTAGACATCATAATGTAATGTAGACATCATAATATAATGTAGACAGATAGACATCATCATGTATTGTAGACAGATCGACATCATAATATAATGTAGACAGATAGACATCATAATGTAATGTAGACAGATAGACATCATAATGTAATGTAGACAGATCGACATCATAATGTAGACATCATAATGTAATGTAGACAGATAGATAGACATCATAATGTAATGTAGACATCATAATGTAATGTAGACAGATAGACATCATAATGTAATGTAGACATCATAATGTAATGTAGACAGATAGACATCATAATGTAATGTAGACAGATAGACATCATAATGTAATGTAGACAGATAGACATCATAATGTAATGTAGACATCATAATGTAATGTAGACATCATAATGTAATGTAGACAGATAGACATCATAATGTAATGTAGACATCATAATGTAATGTAGACATCATAATGTAATGTAGACATCATAATGTAATGTAGACATCATAATGTAATGTAGACATCATAATGTAATGTAGACAGATAGACATCATAATGTAATGTAGACAGATAGATATCATAATGTAATGTAGACATCATAATGTAATGTAGACATCATAATATAATGTAGACAGATAGACATCATAATGTAATGTAGACATCATAATGTAATGTAGACAGATAGACATCATAATGTAATGTAGACAGATAGACATCATAATGTAATGTAGACATCATAATGTAATGTAGACAGATAGACATCATAATGTAATGTAGACATCATAATGTAATGTAGACAGATAGACATCATAATGTAATGTAGACATCATAATGTAATGTAGACAGATAGACATCATAATGTAATGTAGACATCATAATGTAATGTAGACAGATAGACATCATAATGTAATGTAGACAGATAGATATCATAATGTAATGTAGACATCATAATGTAATGTAGACAGATAGACATCATAATGTAATGTAGACATCATAATGTAATGTAGACATCATAATGTAATGTAGACATCATAATCTAATGTAGACAGATAGACATCATAATGTAATGTAGACAGATAGATATCATAATGTAATGTAGACATCATAATATAATGTAGACAGATAGACATCATAATGTAATGTAGACAGATAGACATCATAATGTAATGTAGACATCATAATGTAATGTAGACATCATAATGTAATGTAGACAGATAGACATCATAATGTAATGTAGACAGATAGACATCATAATGTAATGTAGACATCATAATGTAATGTAGACATCATAATGTAATGTAGACAGATAGACATCATAATGTAATGTAGACAGATAGACATCATAATGTAATGTAGACATCATAATGTAATGTAGACATCATAATGTAATGTAGACAGATAGACATCATAATGTAATGTAGACAGATAGACATCATAATGTAATGTAGACAGATAGACATCATAATGTAATGTAGACATCATAATGTAATGTAGACATCATAATGTAATGTAGACATCATAATGTAATGTAGACATCATAATGTAATGTAGACATCATAATGTAATGTAGACAGATAGACATCATAATGTAATGTAGACAGATCGACATCATAATGTAATGTAGACAGATCGACATCATAATGTAATGTAGACAGATCGACATCATAATGTAATGTAGACATCATAATATAATGTAGACAGACAGACATCATAATGTAATGTAGACAGATAGATATCATAATGTAATGTAGACATCATAATGTAATGTAGACATAATGTAATGTAGACATCATAATGTAATGTAGACATCATAATGTAATGTAGACAGATAGACATCATAATGTAATGTAGACAGACAGACATCATAATGTAATGTAGACAGATAGATATCATAATGTAATGTAGACATCATAATGTAATGTAGACATAATGTAATGTAGACAGACAGATAGATATCATAATGTAATATAGACAGATAGACATCATAATGTAATGTAGACATCGTAATGTAATGTAGACATCATAATGTAATGTAGACAGATAGACATCATAATGTAATGTAGACAGATAGACATCATAATATAATGTAGACAGATAGACATCATAATGTAATGTAGACAGATAGACATCATAATGTAATGTAGACAGATAGACATCATAAGGTAATGTAGACATCATAATGTAATGTAGACAGATAGAGGAGCCTGAACAGTGTGTGAGACACAGTATAATGTAACAATGGTCATGTGATTATGTTTTCCTCTTAGGTTTCCTGAAACTTTTCTACAAAGCGATATAGTCAACACATACGGTATATTCACTACACTTACGGTATATTCACTACACATACGGTATATTCACTACACATACGGTATATTCACTACACTTACGGTATATTCACTACACATACGGTATATTCACTACACATATGGTATATTCACTACACATACGGTATATTCACTACACATATGGTATATTCACTACACATACGGTATATTCACTACACATACGGTATATTCACTACACATACGGTATATTCACTACACATACGGTATATTCACAACACATACGGTATATTCACTACACATACGGTATATTCACTACACATATGGTATATTCACTACACATATGGTATATTCACTACACATACGGTATATTCACTACACATACGGTATATTCACTACACATATGGTATATTCACTACACATACGGTATATTCACTACACATACGGTATATTCACTACACATACGGTATATTCACTACACATACGGTATATTCACAACACATACGGTATATTCACTACACATACGCTATATTCACTACACATACGGTATATTCACTACACATACGGTATATTCACTACACATACGGTATATTCACTACACATACAGTATATTCACTACACATACAGTATATTCACTACACATACAGTATATTCACTACACATACGGTATATTCACAACACATACGGTATATTCACTACACATACGGTATATTCACTACACTTACGGTATATTCACTACACTTACGGTATATTCACTACACATACGGTATATTCACTACACATACGGTATATTCACTACACTTACGGTATATTCACTACACATACGGTATATTCACTACACATACGGTATATTCACTACACATACGGTATATTCACTACACATACGGTATATTCACAACACATACGGTATATTCACTACACATACGGTATATTCACTACACATACGGTATATTCACTACACATACGGTATATTCACTACACATACGGTATATTCACTACACTTACGGTATATTCACTACACTTACGGTATATTCACTACACATACGGTATATTCACTACACATACGGTATATTCACTACACATACGGTATATTCACAACACATACGGTATATTCACTACACATACGGTATATTCACTACACATACGGTATATTCACTACACATACGGTATATTCACTACACATACGGTATATTCACTACACATACGGTATATTCACTACACATACGGTATATTCACTACACTTACGGTATATTCACTACACATACGGTATATTCACTACACATATGGTATATTCACTACACTTACGGTATATTCACTACACATACGGCTTAGAGAGGTTTTGTTGAACTGACAAGGGAAAACTACATGGGTTCTGTATTTGGTCCGTGTGGGAATGGAACCTGAATGTAGGATCTGTGAGAATCGGATCTGTTCTCATGCTTTGGTCGTACACTTGGCATACAGATAAAGAACCTTTTCGTAGCAGGTAGCAATGTCAATATTTGATCTAACGCAGGCTGTAGCTGGACCTGTCTACTAATCAGATTTACTGACGGTGATGTCACACATACATCACTCTCTGTCCGATACCATGTCATTGACCTTTGACTCTTGATCTAAATGACTTGTGGATCCGTGGGAGCGCTGGGTTGACGTGGAAACAGACATGTGATATAAAAGCCCCTTTGTATTAGAGTGGGTGTGTCCACGGGAGTGATGACACTTAGTGGCTCTCCAGGTACATGTTCGCTGAGTACGAACGGAACTGTGTGTGTGTGTTCACGTGTGTGTGTGTGTGTGTGTGTGTGTGTGTGTGTGTGTGTGTGTGTGTGTGTGTGTGTGTGTGTGTGTGTGTGTGTGTGTGTGTGTGTGTGTGTGTGTGTGTGTGTGTGTGTGTGTGCAGGGAGAGAGAAAGAGGAACAGAGTTGACAGCAGTGCGGGAAAGCAAATAACCAGGCTATTACCCAACAGGATGACTTGGATTAGCCCTGGCACAGTCAGGAGCGACAACAGGATCTCTAGCCAATAGGATGTTGTTGATGAGAGAACTGTAGCCAAACCGGTTGCTTTTCTCACTCTGGCCCAAATCTGATCTTAATATCAGTGGGGATGTAGTAAGTCTAGTTGTCCACAGTGACATCAGAGCCTGTTCATTCAATAGATACTAGCCTGGCTAGTTCCTGCAGAACTCCCCATCACATCTGCGTCTAGAAAGTTAGGATGACGCCCTGTACTGCAGTAAACGGAGGTCTTTTTTAATGCTGCTGTTTCCTTCTAAACGTTGAAAGGATGGTGTGGCCCCTGGGCCCTGGGTTTAGCATCAGAGGAAAGATGGTTTTGAAGTGAGCGACTCACATGGAGGAAGGCGTGACTCCTCACAGACCTTCACACACACACACACACACACACACACACACACACACACACACACACACACACACACACACACACACACACACACACACACACACACACACACACAGGAAATGACTTCTCACTGATAATCCATGGCTTCCTCCTCTCTCCTTGCTCCTCCACATGTAGTTTACAGGAATGTAAAGCGTACTACAGCAAACGTTGGGGGTATTAACAAGAAGTAGCAGGGCGTGCTTGTGGCTTACGTGCATGTGTGTGTGTCAACGTGCATGTGTGTGTGTCAACGTGCATGTGTGTGTGTCAACGTGCATGTGTGTGTGTCAACGTGCATGTGTGTGTGTCAACGTGCATGTGTGTGTGTCAACATGCATGTGTGTGTGTCAACGTGCATGTGTGTGTGTCAACGTGCATGTGTGTGTGTCAACGTGCATGTGTGTGTGTCAACGTGGATGCATTCACATACATGAGGGGAGAGAGACAAGGGAGAGAGAGAGAGAGGGAGAGAGACAGGGGGGGAGAGACAGGGGGGGAGAGACAGGGGGAGAGAGACAGGGGGGAAAGACAGGGGGAGAGACAGGGGGATAGAGACAGGGGGATAGAGACAGGGGGGAGAGAGGGGGAGGGAGACAGGGGTGGAGAGATGGAGGAAAGAGATAAAGAGAGAGATAGAAAGAGATAAAGAGAGAGATAGAAAGAGATAAAGAGAGAGATAGAAAGAGATAAAGAGAGAGAGAGAGAGAGAGAGAGAGAGAGAGAGAGAGAGAGAGAGAGAGAGAGAGAGAGAGAGAGAGAGAGAGAGAGAGAGAGAGAGAGAGAGAGAGAGAGAGAGAGAGGGAGAGAGACAGGGGGGAGAGAGAGAGAGAGAGAGAGAGAGAGAGAGAGAGAGAGAGAGACAGGGGGGGGACAGGGGGAGAGACATGGGGGAGAGACATGGGGGAGAGAGACAGGGGGAGAGAATCATTCCGCTTTATAAAACTGTTCTTTATTTCTCTCTCCTCTGTCAATCTCTACTGGTCTAATGGCAGCCGGTG
>NC_092087.1:81670203-81722703 GCF_045679555.1 Salvelinus alpinus | reverse complement strand
CCCCCCCTCTCTCTCTGTCTCTCTCTCTCTCTCTCCCCCCCTCTCTCTGTCTCTCTCTCTCTCTCTCTCTCTGCTTAGCCGTAGTATTAATAGAAATATCATGATGATCTTACCACCTGGACCTCATCACTGCCGGAACTAACACATTCACACACACACTGATATACAGCTGACACACACATTGATACGGAAGTCAAGTGACACATTCACACACATTCAAAGATACACAGGCGGATATAGAACTGGCATATTTATATAGATACGTAAATACACCCATGTGCAGAAGTGACATATTCACACAGACACAGAAGCTCGTCCACTTACATGGCCCTTCCTGCAAACTGACATTCACACACACTGTACATACACTCCCACAAATGCACACCAACACACGGAAAGTATCAAACTGGAAGTGACTAAGAGCAGGCTGGCCAGATAGGTTGAGAAGGGGCAGGGGGAGACGGGTTGAGGAAGGGGGAGGCAGGGGGGAGGTAGGGGGATACGTGTGACAGCGTGGGAGGAACAGCTCTCCCTCTCTCTCTCTCACAAACACTCATCTACTGGTCAATGTAGAGCAGAGTCACCTGGTGAAAGCAACCGATAGAGACATAGAGAGAGAGAAAGAAGGAAATGCTTCTCATAGGCTTGTTACAGCAAAAGAGGAGGGGAAGAAGGGAGAGAGGAGTAGAGGTAGGGAGGGGAAGAGGAGGAGATGATTGGTGGGAATTCTGTAGCTCTCTTCCCACTATACCCTTTCACCCATAGAGAGAGAGCGAGAGAGAAAGAGAGAGAAAGAAAGAAATTAAGGAAAATAAGAGAGAAAGAAAGAGAGAAGGAGAAACTGAGGTGGAAACTGAGCTGCACTTCCTAACCTCCTGCCAAATGTATGACCATATTAGAGACACATATTTCCCTCAGATTACACAGACCCAGAAAGAATTAGAAAACAAACCCACTTTTGATGAACTCATATCTTTTGGGTGAAATACCACAGTGTGCGTTGTTGTTGTTTGACATGTCCCTTAACCTAACTGACTATCAGCAGCTGTAACGGACACCGAATCATCTCTTCCTGAAAAACCTGTGGATCAAACTGATGTCGATATTCACAAGAACACCTTAATTCCCCTAACCTGGTCCCAGATCTGTTTGTGCTGTCTTGTCAACTCACTGTCATGCCGTGATAGTACAAACAGATCTGGGACCAGGCTATAAGTTCCCCATACATGTTGGCCTTTTTTGTTGTTTAGTTATAGTCATGTTTTGTGGTACTTGTGATTTACTGATTAAGAGGATTTACTGATTAAGAGGTTATTCTATCCAAAAATAGTCAAAGAAGAACACTCTCTAGACAGTGTTTGGCCCTGTCCGGGGGTATCATCGGGCCACAGTGTCTCCTGACCCCTGTCAGAGTAGGCCTACCAGAGTTGTTCCAAGATGGCGTAGCAGTTGGACGTGTGTTTTGTCTTGTCCCGTCCTGTGTAAATATCGTTTTCTTTGTTTGTTTTCGTATATATTTTCATCTCACTTTCCATCTACGGACTGAATATACTCTCCTGCAACCCGCCTCACCCAATGTGGGATCTGCTATTTTTATACTTTGGAACCGGAACCCCATCAGAAGCTAGCCAGCTGACTAGCTACTAGCTAGTAGTCAGTTAGCCACTGCCAGCGGTCTTCACCGTTAACTCGGACAACAGCCAGCCTCAGCTCAGTTAATACCTGCCAGTCTGCACAGCGCGATATCAACCCAGAGCATATCGGACTGATTTTCTCTACCACATCTCCGGATTCCTACCGCAAGCTCTGAACCTTTACACCGGATCATCGCAGCTAGCTAGCTGCTATCCGAGTACCTAATCCTGGCTAACGTCTCTGTCCCAAAGCAAGCACCAGTTAGCCTTGAGCTAGCCTCGAGCTAGGCCCATCTTCCGGCTAGCCGAAGAGGTCCACCAGCTAATTCTTGGGCTACAATACCTCTTTTGCCAATTGGCCTGGACCCTTTACTGCCGACACGGAGCCCCGTCTATCCATCATGACTGGTTTGCCGACGTAATCGTCTGAGGTGGTTTCAACAGGCTCTTCCGTTCCGTAGCTCGCCTAGCGTAGTAGCAACTACTGAATCAGCTCCCTGACTTACCTATTGCTACTCATTGGACCCTATCATCACTCAGCTACACATGCCTCTCCCTAATGTCAATATGACATGTCTATTTCTGTTTTGGTTAGTGATTATTGTCTTATTTAACTGTACAGCCTCCAGCCCTGCCCAATATGCCTTAGATAGCCCTTTTGTCCCACCCCCCACACATGCGGTGACCTCACCTTGCTTAACTGGTGCCTCTAGAGACAAAACTTCTCTCATCGTCACTCAATGCCTAGGTTTACCTCCACTGTACTCACATCCTACCATACCCTTCTGTACATTATTCCTTGAATCTTTTCTTCCACGCCCAGAAATCGGCTCCTTTTACTTTCTGTTCCGAACGCACTAGACCACCAGTTCTTATAGCCTTCATCCGTACCCTTATCCTACTCCTCCTCTGTTCCTCTGGTGATGTAGAGGTTAACCCAGGCCCTGCTGCACCCAGCACCACTCCCATTCCCCAGGCGCTCTCATTTGTTCTAGACAGTGTTTTGCCCTGTCCGGGGGTATCATCGGGCCACAGTGTCTCCTGACCCCTGTCAGAGTAGGCCTACCAGAGTTGTTCCAAGATGGCGTAGCAGTTGGACGTGTGTTTTGTCTTGTCCCGTGTAAATATCGTTTTCTTTGTTTGTTTTCGTATATATTTTCATCTCACTTTCCATCTACGGACTGAATATACTCTCCTGCAACCCGCCTCACCCAATGTGGGATCTGCTATTTTTATACTTTGGAACCGGAACCCCATCAGAAGCTAGCCAGCTGACTAGCTACTAGCTAGTAGTCAGTTAGCCACTGCCAGCGGTCTTCACCGTTAACTCGGACAACAGCCAGCCTCAGCTCAGTTAATACCTGCCAGTCTGCACAGCGCGATATCAACCCAGAGCATATCGGACTGATTTTCTCTACCACATCTCTAGTTATTGTCATGTGTGTGGTACTTGTGATGTACTGATTAAGAGGATTTACTGATTAAGAGGTTATTCTATCCATAAATAGTCAAAGAAGAACACTCTCTAGACAGTGTTTTGCCCTGTCCGGGGGTATCATCGGGCCACAGTGTCTCCTGACCCCTGTCAGAGTAGGCCTACCAGAGTTGTTCCAAGATGGCGTAGCAGTTGGACGTGTGTTTTGTCTTGTCCCGTCCTGTGTAAATATCGTTTTCTTTGTTTGTTTTCGTATATATTTTCATCTCACTTTCCATCTACGGACTGAATATACTCTCCTGCAACCCGCCTCACCCAATGTGGGATCTGCTATTTTTATACTTTGGAACCGGAACCCCATCAGAAGCTAGCCAGCTGACTAGCTACTAGCTAGTAGTCAGTTAGCCACTGCCAGCGGTCTTCACCGTTAACTCGGACAACAGCCAGCCTCAGCTCAGTTAATACCTGCCAGTCTGCACAGCGCGATATCAACCCAGAGCATATCGGACTGATTTTCTCTACCACATCTCCGGATTCCTACCGCAAGCTCTGAACCTTTACACCGGATCATCGCAGCTAGCTAGCTGCTATCCGAGTACCTAATCCTGGCTAACGTCTCTGTCCCAAAGCAAGCACCAGTTAGCCTTGAGCTAGCCTCGAGCTAGGCCCATCTTCCGGCTAGCCGAAGAGGTCCACCAGCTAATTCTTGGGCTACAATACCTCTTTTGCCAATTGGCCTGGACCCTTTACTGCCGACACGGAGCCCCGTCTATCCATCATGACTGGTTTGCCGACGTAATCGTCTGAGGTGGTTTCAACAGGCTCTTCCGTTCCGTAGCTCGCCTAGCGTAGTAGCAACTACTGAATCAGCTCCCTGACTTACCTATTGCTACTCATTGGACCCTATGATCACTCAGCCTCTCCCTAATGTCAATATGACATGTATATTTTTGTTTTGGTTAGTGATTATTGTCTTATTTAACTGTACAGCCTCCAGCCCAATATGCCTTAGATAGCCCTTTTGTCCCACCCACCACACATGCGGTGACCTCACCTTGCTTAACTGGTGCCTCTAGAGACAAAACTTCTCTCATCGTCACTCAATGCCTAGGTTTACCTCCACTGTACTCACATCCTACCATACCCTTTTCTGTACATTATTCCTTGAATCTTTTCTTCCACGCCCAGAAATCTGCTCCTTTTACTTTCTGTTCCGAACGCACTAGACGACCAGTTCTTATAGCCTTTAGCCGTACCCTTATCCTACTCCTCCTCTGTTCCTCTGGTGATGTAGAGGTTAACCCAGGCCCTGCTGCACCCAGCATCACTCCCATTCCCCAGGCACACTCATTTGTTGACTTTTTCTAACCGTAAAAGCCTTGGTTTCATGCATGTTAACATCAGAAGCCTCCTCCCTAAGTTTGTTTTATTCAGCACACTCCGCCAACCCTGATATCCTAGCCTTGTCTGAACCCTGGCTTAGGAAGGCCACCAAAAATCCTGAAATTTCCATCCCCAACTACAAAACTTTCTGACAAGATAGAACTGCCAAAGGGGGCGGAGTTGCAATCTACTGCAGAGATAGCCTGCAGAGTTCGGTCATACTGTCCAGGTCTGTGCCTGAACAATTCAAGCTTCTACTTTTTAAAATCCACCTTTACAGAAACAAGTCTCTCACCGTTGCCGCTTGTTATAGCTCAGCCCCCAGCTGTGCCCTGGATACCATATGTGAATTGATTGCCCCCCATCTATCTTCAGAGTTCATACTGTTAGGTGACCTAAACTGGAATATGCTTAACACCCCGTCCGTCCTACAATCTAAGCTAGATGCCATCAATCTCACACACATGGTCAATGAACCTACCAGGTAGAACCCTAAATCCATAACCATGGGCACCCTCTTAGATATCATCCTGACCAACTTTCCCTCTAAATACACCTCTGCTGTCTTCAACCAGGATCTCAGCGATCACTGCCTCATTGCCTGCATCCGTAATAGGTCCGCGGTCAAACGACCACCCCTCATCACTGTGAAACGCTCCCTAAAACACTTCTTCGAGCAGGCCTTTCTAATTGACCTGGCCCGGGTATCCTGGAAGGATATTGACCTCATCCCGTCAGTAGAGGATGCCTGGTTGCTCTTTAAAAGTGCTTTCCTCACCATCTTAAATAAGCATGCCCCATTCAAGAAATGTAGGACTTAGAACAGATACAGCCTTTGGTTCACCCCAGACTTAACTGCCCTTGACCAGCACAAACACATCCTGTGGCGTTCTGCATTAGCATCGAATAGCCCCCGCGATATGCAACTTTTCAGGGAAGTCAGGAACAAATATACACAGTCAGTTAGGAAAGCTAAGGCTAGCTTTATCAAACAGAAATGTGCATCCTGTAGCACTAATTCCAAAAGGTTTTGGGACACTGTTAAGTCCATGGAGAATAAGAGCACCTCCTCCCAGCTGCCCACTGCAGTGAGATTAGGAAACACTGTCACCACCGATAAATTCACGATAATCAATAATTCCAATAAGCATTTTTCTACAGCTGGCCATGCTTTCCACCTGGCTACCCCTACCCCGGCCAACAGCTCTGCACCCCCTGCAGCAACTTACCCAAGCCCCCCCACTTCTCCTTCACCCAAATCCAGACAGCTGATGTTCTGAAAGAGCTGCAAAATCTGGATCCCTACAAATCAGCTGGGCTAGACAATCTGGACCATCTCTTTCGACTCTGTCAATCACTGCATTCTTATCGACAGACTCAAACCAAAAGCCTTGGTTTCTCAAATGACTGCCTCACCTGGTTCACCAACTACTTCTCTGACAGAGTTCAGTATGTCAAATCGGAGGGCCTGTTGTCCGGACCTCTGGCAGTCTCTATGGGGGTGCCACAGAGTTCAATTCTCTTTTCTCTGCATATATCAATGATGTCGCTCTTGCTGCTGGTGATTCTCTGATCCACCTCTACGCAGACGACACCATTCTGTATACATCTGGCCCTTCTTGGACACTGAGTTAACTAACCTCCAAACAAGCTTCAATGCCATACACCACTCCTTCCATGGCCTCCAACTGCTTTTAAATGCAAGTAAAACTAAATGCATAACCGATGGCTGCCCGCACCCGCCCGCAGGGCATCACTACTCTGGACGGTTCTGACTTAGAATATGTGGACAACTACAAATATCTAGGTGTCTGATTAGACTGTAAACTCTCCTTCCAGACTCACATTAAGCATCTCCAATCCAAAATTAAATCTAGAATCGGCTTCCTATTTCGCAACAAGGCCTCCTTCACTCATGCTGCCAAACATACCCTCGTAAAACTGACTATCCTGCCGATCCTTGACTTCAGCAATGTCATTTACAAAATAGCCTCCAACACTCTACTCAGCAAACTAGATGTAGTCTATCACAGTGCCATCCGTTTTGTCACCAAAGCCCCATATACTACCCACCACTACGACGTGTATGCTCTCGTTGGCTGGCCCTCGCTACATATTCATCGCCAAACCCACTGGCTCCAAGTCATCTATAAGTCTTTGCTAGGTAAAGCCCCGCCTTATCTCAGCTCACTGGTCATAGCAACACCCACCCGTAGCACGCGCTCCAGCAGGTATATTTCACTGGTCATCCCCAAAGCCAACACTTACATTGGCCGCCTTTCCTTCCAGTTCTCTGCTGCCAATGACTGGAACGAATTGCAAAAATCACTGAAGATGGAGACATATCTCCCTCTCTAACTTTAAGCATCAGCTGTTAGAGCAGCTTATCGATCACTGTACCTGTACACAGCCAATCTGTAAATAGCACACCCAACTACCTCATCCCCATATTATCTTCTTGCTCTTTTGCACCCCAGTATCTCTACTTGCACATCATCATCTGCACATCTATCACTCCAGTGTTAATGATAAATTGTAATTATTTCGCCGCTATGGCCTATTTATTGCCTTACCTCCCTAATCTTCTACATTTGCACACACTGTACATAGATTTTTCTATTGTGTTATTAACTGTACGTTTGTTTATGTGTAACTCTGTTGTTTTTGCCGCACCGCTTTACTTTATCTTGGCCAGGTCGCAGTTGTAAATGAGAACTTGTTCTCAACTGGCCTACCTGGTTAAATAAAGGTGACATAAAAAATAAATTAAAAAAGAGTGGCATACCATCAAAAACAATGGAGTAAACGCATTTTAAACATTTTAACATGGAAATAGCTGTTCTATCATTCAGCCTACAGTAGCAGCCAATGTGTGGTGTTCAATGTAGAACTACATTCCATGCAGGGTTTGACATGAACCTGTTTCTCCACTTTTCCCTCAGACATGGAGGTGACTGAACATGTTGTTGTGTTGGTTGATGCAAGAAAGCACTTCACAAAATAAAATGCATTATTATTCCCATATTATTACGCAGAATCAGACACATTATGCTACCCTCTGCCTTTTGGCTACTTAGCTTATTCAAGCCTGTCTTAAAATACAACACTGCCCCTTTAAGACAAAAAAAAAGATGTCTAGGAATGTACACATTTTGTGCTCTGGTAAGAAGCAATCACTCCGCTATTGCTGACTACAAATGATCTATAACTGGGCCAATAACTCAATAACTAGCAATTGATACGAACAAAATGTGCACACGTGGATACATGCAGCTCTGGCTTTGATCTGAAAACACTGCACATCTACTCAGAACCACAGCTGTAAACACAGTCCAGTTCAAAGTGAATGGCACAGATCCATATATGGCAACGATCTATTTGCATATAGGTCTACTGCAGCTCTGATTGGTTATGCTGTACTGGTCTGTGTAGAGTACTGGCTGAGTAGTGAGCAATAGATTCCTACTCCGATGGGTTGTGCCTACAACAACATCTCTTGCATAGTTTGTTTTGTTTCAGTATGCTGCATTGAAAGTTGCTAATATTGTGTTGAATCAATCACAATTGCCACAGTAAAGGGAAATGTTGATACTGTTAATTAACTAACAGGGGAAACTAGAAAGTTAAGTGAAGTTCAATCTTCCGCTTCTCTCCATGGGCTGATATTTCTTCTGCACTCTCACGCACGCAGCTTAGCGGGAACATTGGTCATGCCACTCCTACAGTCTTCTATTTGTCTCCAATTACCCTAGGCCACACCCCTTTCCTCCACACCAGTTTCCACTCGCAAATCATCTCTCCTCTGCCTTTTTCAGTTCCCTATTTAAGCAGCATGCTCCTTCCTATGCACTACCATAGTTTGCTTGGTGATCCCATGGGGTGGCCCAATCCTTCCTTTCTCCAAGGCCTTACAAGCCACATCCTGAAGCACATCCAATCTGTTCTCCAAGGCCCTACAAGCCACATCCTGAAGCACATCCAATCTGTTCTCCAAGGCCCTACAAGCCACATCCTGAAGCACATCCAATCTGTTCTCCAAGGCCTTACAAGCCACATCCTGAAGCACATCCAATCTGTTCTCCAAGGCCCTACAAGCCACATCCTGAAGCACATCCAATCTGTTCTCCAAGGCCCTACAAGCCACATCCTGAAGCACATCCAATCTGTTCTCCAAGGCCTTACAAGCCACATCCAATCTGTTCTCCAAGGCCTTACAAGCCACATCCTGAAGCACATCCAATCTGTTCTCCAAGGCCTTACAAGCAACATCCTAAAGCACATCCAATCTGATCTCCAAGGCCCTACAAGCCACATCCAATCCAATCTCCAAGGCCTTACAAGCCACATCCAATCTGATCTCCAAGGCCTTACAAGCCACATCCTAAAGCACATCCAATCTGATCTCCAAGGCCCTACAAGCAACATCCTAAAGCAGCTGCTTCCTAACCTTCCTACCGGCCTTACAAGCCCTACCTCCGTTCCAAACTCTTCCCATGTGCATCTGTGCGTTCCTGTGTTCAACAGTGTGTAATAAATACCCCTAAACCTGGATTCCTGCTCCGTCTCCTGATTCGCATTCTGATCGATGTACCATGGTGGCAGAAATAGTCCTGAACCAAGCCTACAATCCACCCCAGGTTAAACCTTTTCTTAACTGTGCGTTTTCAGTGAATTTACGTAAATCGTGAAGCTCATCTGCATTTCCTGCGGTGCAGGAAAGCAACAAAAGAGTGATCAAATTAAGATCCTACATCTGTGTGACTCTTTTACAAAGTAAACCAAATACTTCCTAACAATACCGTCTTCTGTTTTACCATGTGTGAAATCCTTCTGCTGCTTTGATGCCATTGTAATATTATTGAGAGATTAAACAAACACAAGAATACTGAAAACAGACTATTCATGTCTGTTGTTTTATGATATGTGTAAAATCCTTTTCCTGCTTTGATGGCCTGGGTAGTAGCATGGTGATAATGCCTATGGTTTACACATCAGAGCACGCCACTGTTCCCTTGGCATCCACAGCAGAGACAGAGCAGAGCAGCCAACAGCTGTGTTTGTTTTGGGGGGAGGGGACAGTATACATTACATATGAACATACGTGTTTGTATGTGGGTGTTTGTGTTTATGTATCAGGGGATCGGGCCTCAGCATGGGGCCTATAACAGCCTCGGCCTCTATTAGTTCTCACTGCCCACAAAGTGACTCATCGACTGGGATCGTGGGAACCACAGTGGTGGTCCTAGAGGCCTGGAGGATGTCTGAGAATAAAGTTATACGAAGCCGTAAAAATCATACTTATGTTTCCCACAATTATTCACAAGATGTGCCAGAGATGCTCTGGATACAAAATCCCAATTTGACCTTAACGACTTGACCCCAAAATAAGTCCCAAAAGAAGCAATGGTGAGCGTAGAAGTTGCCCATTGGCACAGATCTAGGATCAGTTTACCCTCCCCAAACACTAATCTTAACTAATAGGATGGAAAAAGAAAAACTGACCTGAGTTCAACGTCTAGATGCAACAAGGCTGTTTAAACCCATAAATACCTGGCTATGGAAACCCACAGGAGCCTGGTCCTGGTATGAAGTCTTCATAACCGTGGTTTGTAGAAGAACACACACCACATGATGTTGTTGGCGTCTTAAATTGGGGAGGACAGGCTCTTGTTAATGGCTGGAGCAGAATAGGTGGAATGATATCAAATACAAGCATTTCGCTACACCCGCAATAACATCTGCTAAACACGTGTATGTGACCAATAACATTTGATTTGAAATACATCTGACATGGTTTCCATGTATTTGATGCCATTCTATTTGCTCTTTTCCAGCCATTATTATGAGCCATCCTCCCCTCAGCAGCCTCCACTGACACACACAAACACAAGATTACACTCACTAGTACAGACACTTCAACAATGTTGGCAACCAGACAAATGATTGGCTTACTTTACCTCCACCGAGGTAGTAACAGTAGGAACACAACAAGTTGTTTCACAAGTCTTTACAAGCCAGTGGTGATATCAGTTTTTTAAAAGCTACTATTTTCACATCACATTTCCACTCACAAGACATCATTCACATTGTGGTGAGGAACACAGTTTGGCTTTTGGATTTCAACACATAGAATTTCGAAATGAGTATTTTTCCAGATGGCCTGCAGTGATTAGAGTGTAGTAGTTTGTTAAACTGTAGAGAGCATCAGAGTTTTCTGTACAGTTTTCTTCTTTGGTATTTGATTTAAAACTGTTATCTTTACAGAGACAATAGTATTGTTCTAACAATAATTCAATTGCATCGTTTTTTAAATCGTTTTGGCAGTCATGACGGTCGTGGAAATGATTAACAATTAAATATAATTGGATAGGATATAAAACAATGGGATAAAACTATAAAACAGTCTCTAATTTCACCCTTTCTATGAAAAACAAAAACATACTTTTGCTGCTTTGGTGAAAATGTCATATGTCATCATTTAAAGGTCCATTTTGTGTTTCCAAGCAGAGAGGTTCAGAAACATGAACAACGGGGCCTGTAGCATCCCAAATGGCATCCTATTCCCTATATACTGAACAACTCTTGACCAGAACCTGGTAAACAACAAAAAAGTCCACTATAACGGAATAATAGGGTGCAATTTGGAACGCAACCCGTCTGGTCCAACCGTCCAACAGTGTGGTTCACTGGTAGAGGGTCCAGACCAGAACCACTAAACTGCCCTACAAAGCAAAAAGGCAGTAACTAATATTGTGTTGAATCAATCACAATTGCCACAGTAAAGGGAAATGTTGATACTGTTAATTAACTAACAGGGGAAACTAGAAAGTTCAGTGAAGTTCAATCTTCCGCTTCTCTCCATGGGCTGATATTTCTTCTGCACTCTCACGCACGCAGCTTAGCGGGAACATTGGTCATGCCACTCCTACAGTCTTCTATTTGTCTCCAATTACCCTAGGCCACACCCCTTTCCTCCACACCAGTTTCCACTCCCAAATCATCTCTCCTCTGCCTTTTTCAGTTCCCTATTTAAGCAGCATGCTCCTTCCTATGCACTACCATAGTTTGCTTGGTGATCCCATGGGGAGGCCCTTCCTTTCTCCAAGGCCTTACAAGCAACATCCTGAAGCACATCCAATCTGATCTCCAAGGCCTTACAAGCAACATCCTAAAGTACATCCAATCTGTTCTCCAAGGCCTTACAAGCCACATCCTGAAGCACATCCAATCTGATCTCCAAGGCCTTACAAGCCACATCCTGAAGCACATCCAATTTGATCTCCAAGGCCTTACAAGCAACATCCTGAAGCACATCCAATCTGTTCTCCAAGGCCCTACAAGCAACATCCTAAAGTACATCCAATCCAATCTCCAAGGCCTTACAAGCCACATCCAATCTTATCTCCAAGGCCTTACAAGTCACATCCTAAAGCAGCTGCTTCCTAACCTTCCTACCGGCCTTACAAGCACTACCTCCGTTCCAAACCCTCCCCATGTGCCTCTGTTCGTTCCTGTGTTCAACAGTGTGGATAAACAATTGGATAAAACTATAAAACAGTCTCTAATTTCACCCTTTCTATGAAAAACAAAAACATACTTTTGCTGCTTTGGTTGAAAATGTCATATGTCATCATTTAAAGGTCCATTTTGTGTTTCCAAGCACAGAGGTTCAGAAACATGAACAACGGGGCCTGTAGCATCCCAAATGGCAGTAACTGCTCATAGCTTGGAACTACATTTTTGCATTACATTGATTCATTTTTGACCGAATGAGCAGTTACTGCCATTTTGCTTGGTAGGGCAGTATAATATGCTGACCATTCTGTGGGAGGGGAACTGACCACTCCTGCATATACTGACTGGCAAAAGAGACTGGACAAAACCGTAGAAGAGGCAACAAGTCCAAGATTACTGGAACTCAACATCAATTTGTTTACTAGGAAGGGCACAAATAAGGTTCACATGAAGATAGAGTTTGTGTTGGGGCGAGGTCTAGTGTAGAGTTCATTCAATAGTTTGTCCATAGTTGACAGTTGAACAGTCACAAACAATCTGTAGGGGGCAGATACCAAAATAAAAAGTTTAGCCTTTTCTGCTTTCCCTTCCCTTGTCCAGGTGTGTTTGTGTCTGTAGTCAGCCGACAGCCGGCGGCCTTGTTCTGGAAAGTGGCGGAAACGATCCAGAAAACAACATGTTAATTGGACGCCTGGATAGGAGCTAGGTCTAACTCTGTCTGCACCCTCACCATAATACAGGTGTGGCCGTCCTCCATTCCGCTCTTAGTGCTAGCTCATTTTAAAGGCATTACCTGGGACGCCCGTCAGTTTGGGTCCTGCTGAAGGAGGGCATTGTTGGTAATGAGCTCCAGCTGCTCCCAGAGCGCTGACTGGCAGGTTGGCTGGTCTATAGCTGCCTCTACTGTGTCCAGAGTATTGACTGGTAGGTTGGCTGGTCTATAGCTGCCTCTACTGTGTCCAGAGTATTGACTGGTATGTTGGCTGGTCTATAGCTGCCTCTACTGTGTCCAGAGTATTGACTGGTAGGTTGGCTGGTCTATAGCTGCCTCTACTGTGTCCAGAGTATTGACTGGTATGTTGGCTGGTCTATAGCTGCCTCTACTGTGTCCAGAGTATTGACTGGTAGGTTGGCTGGTCTATAGCTGCCTCTACTGTGTCCAGAGTATTGACTGGTATGTTGGCTGGTCTATAGCTGCCTCTACTGTGTCCAGAGTATTGACTGGTAGGGTGGCTGGTCTATAGCTGCCTCTACTGTGTCAAGAGTATTGACTGGTAGGTTGGCTGGTCTATAGCTGCCTCTACTGTGTCCAGAGTATTGACTGGTAGGTTGGCTGGTCTATAGCTGCCTCTACTGTGTCCAGAGTATTGACTGGCAGGTTGGCTGGTCTATAGCTGCCTCTACTGTGTCCAGAGTATTGACTGGTAGGTTGGCTGGTCTATAGCTGCCTCTACTGTGCCCAGAGTATTGACTGGTAGGTTGGCTGGTCTATAGCTGCTTCTACTGTGCCCAGAGTATTGACTGGCAGGTTGGCTGGTCTATAGCTGCCTCTACTGTGTCCAGAGTATTGACTGGCAGGTTGGCTGGTCTATAGCTGCCTCTACTGTGCCTAACTGAAAAGATGCCAAGCAGACCATACATTCTAATTATTTCTCCCCCCCCCCCCATCTCTCACCCCCTCCTCCCTCTCCCCCTCCCTCCACACCAGACAAGGGAAATTGCTCCTCTTTCCTCCTCTCTTTCTTCCTTTGATCCTCTCAGTTGTTTTCCAGAAGAAGGGGATGAACAGAACAGGAGAACCTTCTTTTTCCCCCATTATTTATGTGTATGTTAGAAAACGAGGACATGATTCTTTATTTGATGTGAGTGTATTATAGCTAGCTATCTGTCTGTGTATGTTTTGGGATGTGGGCCCAGGCTTGTTGTGATGTTATCTATTCCTGAATGGTGACAGAGTACATTTACGTCCAGATCAACAGACAGACGGCTGGCTCCGCACACTCACACTCACACACAGCTGCCTCGAGACAACAGCTCTCCTGTCCCCTGCGCAGAACTGGTTTCAGACAATTAAAAAGAATTAATTAAAAAACTAAACAAGGAAATTCTAAACGTTCTAGTACAATGAGATTTCATGAGTGCTTTTTGGAGGGAGAAGTTTTAGTGAGGGCAGCCAGGGGTTGGGTGTTGATGGAACATGCACATCCACACAACATACACACTCATATACACACATGCCTCCTACCCTTATCTACCCATACAAACCAGGTGTGTCCTCCTCTTCCCCGGTTCTACCTCCACCATTCCCATAGCCCTCCTCTCTCCCTCCCCCTTCAGACCAGACGTCCTCCCAGTCACCCCGAGAGCCATAAACATAACCTGGGCCTGGCCAGAGGCAGACAGAGCCCCCTACTGTCCTGCTCCCACCTAACCCTTTACCTCTCTCCCTGCCTTCCCAAAAACCCACACCCCCTACCCCCACTCCAAACCTACAGGCTACCCTCATCCTCCAATAGGAGAGCAACAAAGTAGAAATTGTTGTAAAAGGCAGAGAGAGAGAGAGGCAGCGAGGCAGAGAGAGAGGCAGAGAGAGAGGCAGAGAGAGAGAGAGAGGCAGCGAGAGAGAGAGAGAGAGAGAGAGAGAGAGGCAGAGAGAGGCAGAGAGAGAGAGGGGCAGCGAGAGAGAGGGGCAGCGAGAGAGAGGCAGAGACAGAGAGAGAGAGAAGGGCAGCGAGAGAGAGAGGCAAAGAGAGAGAGAGGGGCAGCGAGAGAGAGGCAGAGACAGAGAGAGAGAGAGAAGGGCAGCGAGAGAGAGAGGCAGCGAGAGAGAGAGAGGCAGTGAGGCAGAGAGAGAGAGGCAGAGAGAGAGGCAGAGAGAGAGAGGCAGAGCAAGAGAGAGAGAGAGAGAGAGGCAGAGAGAGAGAGAGAGAAAGAGGGGTAGTGAGAGAGAGGCAGAGACAGAGAGAGAACACTGTTTGACATGAGCTGGTGGAAGGTGGGAGACAGATCAGAAGATAGGAGAACCATAGGGCTCTGTGCATGTATAAAAAATAATACACACACACACAAAACTCCCCCAACCCCTCATACACACACACCGACCAAGCCCATACCATGAATACTGTCCAGGCTCAGTGGTGATTAAGGGTTAGCAGACAGACACACTGGGGAGAAGTGGGAATGGTAGAGGCTGGCAGACAGACAGAAAGGCAGGCAGGTCCCAACTACACATCACCAGGAGGGAAGGGAGGAGGAGATGACAGCGGCAGGGAGAGACAACAGAGATCAAGTTTCTTTTTAAGGAGGAAGGGAAGAAGAGAGTTGGAGAGATACACAGGGAGGGATACAATAAAGGGGGAAGAGAGAGGGGGAAGAGAGAGAGAGAAAGAGAGAAAGGGAGATACAAACCGATAGAAAGACAGAGAGGAGACCGAATATAAACCAGGCCACTGATACAGTCAACTCTCCCTCAGAAACTACAATAGCTTGACAGTATACAGTCAACTCTCCCTCAGAAACTACAATAGCTTGACAGTATACAGTCAACTCTCCCTCAGAAACTACAATAGCTTGACAGTATACAGTCAACTCTCCCTCAGAAACTACAATAGCTTGACAGTATACAGTCAACTCTCCCTCAGAAACTACAATAGCTTGACAGTATTCAGGCTCATATAGTACCGTGGTCTATCATGATCAATAGCTTTACAGTATTCAGGCTCAATTCGATAAATTCCCTGCCATAGTCTCGAAATGGCAGCAATGTGATAAATAATGGGAGAGAAGAATGGGCTTGTTGCTAGAAGGCCCCATTAGGCACCGATCTAGGATCAGCTTACCCTCCCTCAAATCCTAACCATCAGCAGGCAACTTTTCAAAACTGACCATAGATCAGACTTTAGAGACATAGGGTTGAAAAATTAGATGGATCTCTTTGGAGTATTATTTGAACAGCTTTCCCTCCCTCAAATAGCAACCTTACCATTGACAGAAAACCTTACAAACTGACCTTAGATCAGTGTGTGAAGATGTAGACAGGAGAGCAGAGCCATTGACCTTACCACTTATTGGTCTGGCTTAGCCTTTATCTAAAGTTGATTGAGAATGTGTGTGTGTGTGATCGTAAACATTGCTGGTCCTTCGTGCCAGGGACACACACACACCAGTCTTACTATGGCGTGTAGGCTCTTTATCTTGTGGGAATGGCGTGGAGAATCTGCTCTTAAAAGCGGTACATTGATTTATCTTCAGCAAATTCCCTATACGCTCTTCTCCCCAGTAAAACTATCTCCACCCCTCGGTCTCTCTCCTCTACGCGCCTCTCCTCTCCTCATGCAGCAGGTACCCTAGAGGTTAGGAGGGTTGGGACAGTTCTAATCCCAGAGCAGGCAAGGTGGAAAAATCTGCCGTTTTGCCCTTGAGCAAGGCAGCTAACCCCCAACAACAACTGCTCCCCAGGTGCCGATGACGTTGATTAAGGCAGCCCTCCCCCTCCCCCTCTCTGATTCAGAGGGGTTAGGTTAAATGCAAAAGACACAATTCGGTTGAATGTATTCAGTTGTACAACTGACTAGGTATCCCTCTTTCTTCTCCTCCAAACCTGTCTCTCCCCTCTGTTCTACTCTAAAACGGTCTACTGTATGTTCCACATCATACACGGACATGTATGTTAAACATCTATGTTGTGGTCACACTGGTAAGAGAATTAAAGCATACTACTGTGTAATGTCTGTACTGCATGTCTTCTTCACTATACCTGATGTTTGAGCACTCCCTGGTGGTAGTATGAGTAAATTACACAAGCCAATGAAGTTACTGTAACAACCATTCCAACTCAACACACACGTAATATTATAGAACAGGCTAATGATAATTTATTCACTTTAAATTGCAGGTGTTTGTATACCGTTCCATTCATTCCATCCCAGCCAATGAGCATGCCCTCCTTATTTCTCCATCACCAGCCTCCACTGCCTCCAACACAGGCTAATATGTCAACATTCCAGAATTTGTCAGTAGATAGATCATGTCTCAATAAAAGTTATTACAAAGAGTTGTGTTACATTATATACCAGTGTGTCAGATGGAGAATGTTTCCAAGGTGAGGTTCATTTTACTGATGTTTGTTACATGGATGAGGAGATTGGAGTGGACAGCACTATTTGAAACAGAAGAGGTCCAAACTACACTGGTACAAATGCTTAGTAAATGTGTTTACAATGAATCAAACAGCATAATAAAGACAGGCAGCTACCTTTAGGTGGTGCACTTTCACTACACAATAATGTGTCAGAATCCAGACCTCGAAGCCAGTTCCACTGCGGTTTTTTCATTCCTCCCCTCTGATCAGGGACTGATTTAGACCTGGGACACCAGGTGGGTGCAGTTAATTATCAGATAGAACAGAAAAACAGCAAGCTCCGGACCTCGTAGGGGAAGAGTTGAATACCTCTGGTATACAGCACAAAACATGAAAACATTGTATTCCTTTATTTTATTGTTTTACTGTAAAAACTACTTAGAAAAAAAGTTTCCCTAAAGGGTAATTCGGCTGTCTTCATAGGAGAACCCTTTTGGGTTCCATGTAGAACTCTGTGGAAAGGGTTCTACCGGGAACCAAAAAGGGTTCTACCTGGAATCAAAAAGGGTTCTTCAAGCGTTCTCCTATGTGAACAGCCTAAGAACCCTTTTTATCTATGAGTGTAGCATAGCATGATACCCCAAATTTGGTTCCTAAAAGATACACCTTATGTACAGTATCAGTCAAAAGTTTGGACACATCTACTCATTCAAAGGTTTTTCTTTATTTTTACTATTTTCAACATTTTAGAATAATAGTGAAGACATCAAAACTATTAAATAACACATATGGAATCAAATAGTAACCAAAAAAAGTGTTAAATATAAAATATATTTTGATGTTTGAGATTCTTCAAAGTAGCCCCCCTTTGCCTTGATGACAGCTTTGCACACTCTTGGCATTCTCTCAACCAGCTTCACCTGGAAAGCTTTTCCAATAGTTTTGAAGGAGTTCCCACATATGCTGAGCACTTGTTGGCTGCTTTCCCTTCACTCTGCGGTCCTACCATCTCAATTGACTTGAGGTCGGGTGATTGTGGAGGCATGGTCATCTGATGCAGCACTCCATCGCTTGATGTTGAGATGTGTCTGCTACTTGAACTCTGAAGCATTTATTTGGGCTGCAATCTGAGGCTGGTAAGTGTAATGAACTTGTCCCCTGCAGCAGAGGTAACTCTGGGCCTTCCTTTCCTGTGGCGGTCCTCATGAGAGCCAGTTTCATCATATCGCTTGATGGTTTTATAGACTGCATTTGAAGAAACTTTCAAAGTTCTTGAAATATTCCAGATTGACTGACCTTTATGTCTTAAAGTAATGATGGACTGTTGTTTCTCTTTGCTTATTTGAGCTGTTCTTGCCATAATATGGACTGAAGTCTAACAAGATAGTCCCCACAATCATTTTATCAATTTCTCCCAGCCAATCATCAGTCATTTGTGTAAGTGCTGTGCTTGTTCAGTGTCCTTCCCTATAAGCGTGCTGAAAGTCTGTTTTCAATTTGTTTACTGTGAAATAGCATTGTATCTGGTCAAACAATTTTTCCAGAAGTTTACTATGTGTTGGAAACAGACTAGCTTCCCTCCAGGCCTGAGGGCGCACACTTTCTAGTAGGGTTACTGTTCTGTGAAGGGAGTAGTACACAGCGTTGTATGAGATCTAGAGGTCGACCAATTAATTGGAATGGCCGATTTCAAGTTTTCATAACAAATCAGTAATTGGCATTTTTGGACACCGATTATGGCCAATTACATTGCACTCTACGAGGAGACTGCGTGGCAGGCTGACTACCTGTTATGCGAGTGCAGCAAGGAGGCAAGGTAAGGTGCTAGCTAGCATTAAACTTATCTTACAAAAACAATCAACCTTAACATAATCACTAGTTAACTACACATGGTTGATGATATTACTAGTTTATCTAGCTTGTCCTGCGTTGCATATAATCGATGCGGTGCCTGTTAATTTATCATCGAATCACAGCCTACATCGCCAAACGGGTGATTTAACAACCTCATTCGCGAATAAAAGCACTATCGTTGCACCAATGTGTACCTAACCATAAGCATCAATGCCTTTCTTAAAATCAATACACAAGTATGTATTTTTAAACCTGCATATTTAGTTAATATTGCCTGCTAACATGAATTTCTTTTAACTAGGGAAATTGTGTCACTTCTCTTGCAAGCAGAGTCAGGGTATATGCAGCCGTTTGGGCCGCCTGGCTCGTTGCGAACTGTGTGAAGACCATTTCTTCCTAACAAAGATGGTGAATTACTTTGCCAGAATTTAACATAATTATGACATCACATTGAAGGTTGTGCAATGTAACAGCAATATTTAGACTTAGGGATGCCACCGTTCGATAAAATACGGAACGGTTCCGTATTTCACTGAAAGAATAAACGTTTTATTTTCGAATTTGACCATTTGACCATATTAATGACCGAAGGCTCGTATTTCTGTCTGTTATTATATTATAATTAAGTCTATGATTTGATAGAGCAGTCTGACTGAGCGGTGGTAGGCAGCAGCAGGCTCGCATTCATTCGAACAGCACTTTCCTGCATTTGCCAGCAGCTCTTCGCTGTGCTTCAAGCATATGACTTCAAGCCTATCAACTCCCGAGATTAGGCTGGCAATACTAAAGTACATATTAGAACATCCAATAGTGAAAGGTATATGAAATACAAATGGTATAGAGAGAAACAGTCCTATAATAACTACAACCGAAAACTTCTTACCTGGGACTATTGAAGAATCATGTTAAAATGAACCACCAGTTTTCATATGTTCTGAGCAAGGAACTTAAACGTTAGATTTTTTACATGGCACATACTGCACTTTTACTTTCTTCTCCAACACTTTGTTTTTGCATTGTTTAAACCAAATTGAACATGTTTCATTATTTATTTGAGACTAAATTGATTTTATTGATGTATTATATTAGGTTAAAATAAGTGTTCTTTCAGTATTGTTGTAATTGTCATTTTTACAAATAAATAACAAAAATCTGCCGATTTTAATCGGTATCGGCTTTTTTTGGTCCTGCAATAATCGGTATCGGCGTTGAAAAATCATAATCGGTCAACCTCTAATGAGATCTTCAGTTTCTTGGCAATTTCTCGCATGGAATAGCATTCATTTTTTTAGAACAAGAATAGACTGACGAGTTTCAGAAGAAAGTTCTTTGCTTCTGGCCATTTTGAGCCTGTAATCGAACCCAAATGCTGATGCTCCAGATACTCAACTAGTCTAAAGGCCAGTTTTAACAGTTTTCAGCAGTACTAACATAATTGCAGAAGGGTTTTCTAATGATAAATTAGTCTTTTAAAATGATAAACTATAATTAGCTAACACAATGTGCCATTGTAACACGGGAGTGATGGTTGCTGATAACAGGGATGCAAACTGGTGAGGGCCCAAAAAGGTGAATTTTTTTGGGGAGGCACTGAAACATGCAAAACAAATCCCTGCTAGGGGGAAAATTCAGGCTTTAACTAATTAAACAACAAATAATATGATCTATATGATCAGTCTCTGTGTGTAAAATAAAGTGGTTAATGTGAACCTAACTCACTGTCACGACTTCCACCGAAGGTGGCTCCTCTCCCTGTTCGGGCGGCACTCGGCGGTCGTCGTCACCGGTCTACTAGCTGCCACCGATTCCTTTTCTGTTGGTTTTGTCTTGATTGTTTTCACCTGTACCTTTTTTGTTGTTAATTGGGGGATATTTAAGCCTTCGGGGCCCGCCTGCCTCTGTGCGGGCTTATTTTCTTCCTGTCAGTGGATGTTTGTGTTTTGTTCCTATACGGATTGTTTGCTGTCCCATTTTTGTGGTCATTGTGCCTGTTGTTTTGGCTTGACCCAGCTTGGAATAAATACGTCTCATTTGGAAACTTTGCTCTCTGCGCCTGACTCCACACCCACCACTCCTAGCTATCGTGACAGAAGCCCGCACCATTCATGGAGTCAGCAGGAGCAGCTGCGCCCCACCTCCCATTCATGGAAGTGCGTGTCCTCCATCACACGGCCATCCTACACCGAATAGGGTCGGCGATGGACCAGATGATGGAGAGAATGAACAGATGGGAGAGGAGTGGCCTCCCTACCTCGTCTCCAGCTCCTCTTCCGCCTGCTCTACCAACTTCTCTGGCGGCGTCCGGACCCAGCGATCTTCGGCTCGCGCCCCCGAGGGAGTACGATGGAACGGCTGCAAGGGATTCTTGCTCCAGCTAGAGCTGTACCTGGCTACCCTGTAGCCTCCGGGAGGACGTCTACAGGGAGTTAGCTTGTCGGGATGCCACCCTCACCCTGGACGAGCTCATCGACATGTCGATCCAACTGGACAACCTGCTAGCTGCCCGTGGGCATCCAGAGCGGGTCCTGTTTGTTCCGCCCCCCAGCACTCCCGCTCCAACACCCATGGAGTTAGGGGGGGGCCGCCTCTAGGGGAACCGGAGGAGGAGTCTCCTCCTGCACCAGTTGTGGTCGGAGAGGGCACACTGCCGATCGGTGCTGGAGGAGCTCGTCTGGGAGTCGAGAGGGCAGGCAGAGCACTGCTCGGACACCCCAGGTGAGTCAGCACCAGACTCACCCAGAGCTCCCTGTTGGTCACATGTTCATACTAATCTCTTTTTCTGAGTTTTCCCCCTCTTCCCAGCATAAGGTGCCAGTCGATTCAGGTGCAGCTGGGAGTTTTATGGATCGCGGACTCGCTCTTAGATTAGGGATTCCGCTGGTGCAGATAGGCCAACCCTTCCCCGTGCACTCCCTAGATAGCCGACCGTTAGGGTCAGGGCTGGTCAGGGAGGCCACGGTTCCACTGGACATGGTAACGCAGGGGGGGGGGGGGGGTCATAAGGAGCGGATTAGTCTCTTATTGATTCGCCTGCGTTTCCAGTGGTGCTGGGGATTCCCTGGTTGGCTATTCACAATCCTAAGATTTCATGGAAACAGGGGGCTCTAAAGTATAGGAGTTTCCATCGGTGCAACGACGGTGGAGAGTCCAGACCAGGTTTCTACTGTGCGCATTCCCTCAGTATATGCCAATTTGGCTATCGCCTTCTGTAAAAAGAGGGCGACCCAATTACCACCTCATCGACGAGGGGATTGCGTGATAAACCTCCAGGTAAACGCAGCACTTCCCAGGAGTCACGTGTACCCGCTGTCACAGGAGGAGACAGTGGCTATGGAGACATATGTCACAATCTCTGGGACAGGGGTACATTCTGCCCTCCACGTCACCCGTCTTCTCGAGTTTATTTTTTGTGAAGGAGGGAGGTCTGCGTCCGTGCATTGATTATAGAGGTCTAAATTGCATCACAGTGGGGTTTAGTTACCCGCTAGCTCTCATCGCTACAGCAGTGGAATCATTTCACGGAGCGCGCTTTTTCACAAAACTGGATCTCAGGAGCGCGTATAACTTGGTGCGTATCCGGGAGGCAGATGAGTGGAAGACCGCGTTTAGTACCACATCTGGTCATTATGAGTACCTCATCATGCCGTATGGGTTGAAGAATGCTCCAGCCGTCTTTCAATCCTTCGTAGACGAGATTCTCAGGGACCTGCATGGGCAGGGTATGTATATCGATGACATTCTGATCTATTCCGCCACACGCGCCGAGCATGTGTCTCTGGTGCACAAGGTACTTGGGCGACTGGTGGAGCATGACCTGTACGTCAAGGCTGAGAAATGTGTGTTCTCCAAACAAGCAGTTTCCTTCCTGGGGTATCGCATTTACACATCTGGGGTGGTGATGGAGTGTGACCACGTTGCAGCCGTGCGTAATTGGCCGACTCCGACCACGGTAAAGGAGGTGCAGCGGTTTTTAGGGTTTGCCAATTACTACCGGAGGTTTATCCGGGGTTTTGGCCAGGTGGCTGCTCACATTACCTCACTGCTGAAGGGGGGGCCGGTGCGTTTGCGGTGGTCAGCGGAGGCGGGCAGAGCTTTTAGTCATCTGAAGGCGCGGTTTACCGATGCTCCCGTATTGGCTCATCCGGACCCCTCTTTGGCATTCATAGTGGAGGTGGACACGTCCGAGGCTAGGGTTGGTGCCATGCTATCACAGCGCTCGGGCACGCCGCCACAGCTCCCCCCCTGCGCTTTTTTCGAGGAAGCTTGGTCCGGCGGAGCGAAACTATGACTTGGGGGACTGGGAGTTGCTGGCTGTGGTAAAAGCTCTGAAGGTGTGGAGACATTGGCTTGAGGGGGCTAAACACCCTTTTCTCATCTGGACTGACCACCGTAATCTGGAGTACATCCGGGCAGCGAGGAGACTGAATCCTCGCTAGGCAAGGTGGGCCATGTTTTTCACCAGATTTAGGTTCACCATCTCCTATAGACCAGGTTCCCTTAACACTAAGGCCGACGCGCTGTCCCGTCTCTATGACACCGAGGAGCGGTCCATCGATCCTACTCCCATACTTCCAGCACCGGTGCCACCAGCTGTCTGGTGGCACCGGTGGTATGGGAGGTGGACGCGGACATCGAGCGGTCGTCACAGTTGGAACCCGCGCCACCACAGTGTCCAACGGGTCGTAAGTACGTGCCGCTTGGTGTTCGTGACAAATTGATCCGGTGGGCACATCCAATTCCCGGATGACCCGAAGAGGGTAGTGTGAGGACAGTGCGGGGTCTTAGGGGGAAGTACTGGTGGCCCACTTTAGCGAAGGATGTGAGGTTTTATGTCTCCTCCTGTTCGGTGTGCGCTCAGAGTAAGGCTCCTAGACACCTGCCTAGAGGGAAGTGTAATAAATACCATTTAATATAACACAAGCATATCCCTATTACATTGTTATAACTAACTTCTTTCAAAACAGGGTTTCTCACAAACTCATAAGCAGATACTGAGACCCACACACACCCAGAGACAGATGGCTGACATAGACCTTTTATAAACACTGACAAGAAAAGGGTGCTTGGTACTGTATTTCACGAGATACTGAGACACACACATACCCAAGGACAGAGGGCTGACGTAAACCTTTCATAAACACAGATAAGACAGGAACATCTACGCACACACAAAATCTCCTGTTTTAGCTGAACATTTCTGAAGACAAAGAACTCTACTCAGAGCCAATGGGACAGTGATACTAGCCTGAAGGAGACCTCGCCCAACTCATCAGAACCAACCAGAGGACCAGAACTTCCAGACTCAACCTACTTTCTGTACTGTATAAAATGTCTAATGCACTCTGTTATCTGGGCTTATTTCTGCAAGTTCCATATGAGCTAAATGAATAAGTCCGTGCACGCTTGTACCAGATATCTTTACTCTTAAATAAAACTGTCGCTTGTCATACAATTTACCACCTTGTCTGAATCGATCCTTGACCGGCTCACCCTTCTCCATATCCAATTATCAACAGAAGTTACAGCCCCTCCCCGTTCTACAACGTCCTTGGTCACATCTGTCGGTGGATTTCCTCACCGACCTTCCCCCGTCTCAGGGGAACACTACGATCCTGGTCGTTGTGGATCGGTTTTCGAAGTCCTGCCTTCTCCTCCCGTTGCCCGGTCTCCCTACAGCCCGGCAGACTGCGGAGGCCCTGTTTACCCTTGTCTTCCGGCACTACGGAGTGCCTGAGGACATAGTTTCTGATCGGGGTCCCCAATTCCCATCCCGAGTTTGGAGGGCGTTCATGGAGCGTCTGGGGGTCTCGATCAGCCTGACCTCAGGTTTTCACCCCGAGATCAATGGGCAGGTGGAGAGAGTTAACCAGGATGTGGGTAGGTTCCTGCAGTCGTATTGCCAGGACCGGCCAGGAGAATGGGCGAGGTACGTCCCATGGGCGGAGGTGGCTCAAAACTCACACCCGCCACTCCTCCACGAACATGTCGCCTTTCCAGTGCGTGTTGGGCTACCAGCCGGTCCTGGCACCGTGGCATCAGAGCCAGACCGAGGCTCCTGCGGTGGAGGAGTGGGTGCAGCGCTCAAAGGAGACCTGGAGAGCCGTCCAGGAATCGCTTAAACGGGCTGGTGGGCGGCAGGTGAGCTCTGACCAATACCGCAGTGAGGCCCCCGTGTTCGCACCGGGGGACCGGGTCTGGCTCTCGACCCGAAACCTGCCCCTCCGCCTGCCCTGCCGGAAGCTGGGGCCGTGGTGTGTGGGGCCATTTAATGTCTTGAGGAGGATAAACGAGGTGTGTTATAGGTTACAGCTCCCTTCTTACTATCGCATTAACCCCTCGTTTCATGTGTCTCTCCTCAGGCCGGTGGTAGCTGGTCCCCTGCAGGAAGGTGAGGTTCCGGAGGTTCCTCCGCCCCCTCTGGAAATCGAGGGGCCCCCGGCGTACACGGTACGTTCCATTCTGGACTCTAGACGCCGGGTGAGGGGCCTGCAGTATGGTGAGGGGTACGGTCCGGAGGAGAGGTGCTGGGTACTGGTGGAGGACATCTTGGATCCATCACTGCTGAGTGATTTCCACCGCCTCCATCCGGATCGCCCTGCGCCTCGCCCTCCGGGTCGCTCTCGAGGCCGGTGTCGTCGCGCTGCGGGAGCAGGGAGGGGGGGGGGGTACTGTCACGACTTCCTCTCCCTGTTCGGGCGGCGCTTGGCGGTCGTCGTCACCGGTCTACTAGCTGCCACCGATACCTTTTCCCTTTTCTGTTGGTTTTGTCATGATTGTTTTCACCTGTACCTAATTTTTTGTTAATTCGGGGCTATTTAAGCCTTCAAGGCCCGCCTGCCTTTGTGCGGGCTTATTTCCTTCCTGTCAGTGGATGTTTGTGTTTTGTTCCTATACGGACTGTTTGCTGTCCCATTTTCGTGGTCATTGTGCCTGTTGTTTTGGCTTGACCCAGCTTGGAATAAATACGTCTCATTTAGAAACTTTGCTCTCTGCGCCTGACTCCACACCCACCACTCCTAGCTATCGGGACACTCAGAGCTAAAAAATGTAAAGAAAGCAATCCAATGTTTTTTGTTGCCTAGACTTTCCTGCAAATGACACTCAAATGAAAATCAAATGTATGTATATAGCCCTTCTTACATCAGTTGCTATATCAAAGTGCTGTACAGAAACCCAGCCTAAAACCCCAAACAATGCAGGTGTAGAAGCACTCAAGTCTTGAGAAAAAAATACAGTCATATTTCAGTTAGCCATGACGGCCTTTATAATAGAACGCTTGTGACGACACACACAAATATTGCACTTGAGTGAATATTGCACCCCCCAAAAATTATATTTTTTCTCTATTATAGTGGACACTATAGACATCAATCAAGTGCACATGTGCGCAAAAATAACATTCACTGAGTTTTACTCAGTTACTGTAAAGTTCAACACAACAAAAACAATACCTTTGGACTACACTGCATATTATACACTTTCTGCCTGTGGACATCTGTTCTACAATGTGCCAGCAAAAGTGAGAAAGAGGGAACGTGAGTGGTGTTCCTTTCACCTCTATAGTGGCATCCAGCTTAAGCCAGGCCCAGCTCCAGCTACATTTGATCCCTGAATCCACTTGTTCAACAAGCAACGCCTCATTTTCACCTAATTCTCTCATTCTGAAAATTAACCACATACTGTAGAGGGATAACATTAGTTAACAGATAGTGGTTAGTTCGTTAGCTAGTTAACATTTCACACAGATTGCCAGGGTCCATTAAGCAACCAACGTTTTATAACTTGAACCACAAGGAGTCGTACACCAGTTAATACTACAGTGAATTGGTTAGGTTACTAATGCTAGCTCATCTGATGTTGTAGGTTAGCTAGCTAACGTTAGCTGTCTGACTTCATTAGCAAGCCAATTTTCACACCATCAACTCAATTATTTGATCAGATGAGTTGGCTAATGTTTCTCAACATTTCTCTGGCTAGGTAACGGAGAATTCGATCCAGCTAGCAAGATACTTAACAATGCTAATACTTGTTCCGCCACACTTTCTCCTTCACCTCAAACTTTCCAAATGCCAGTTGTTTTTCGGGTTACAGCTCATGAAGTACACTTCATCCCCGTCTCCGTGGTCAGGCTTCTCACCTAACATTACCTCGGTTTTTCGTTCAGAGGATGTGCTGCTGTAACTGCCTTTCTACTCTATGCGGTCTTTCCAGAGCACGTGCTGATGCTGTAACCAGTGTTGCCAACACCTCAATAAGGGAAGTAGCTATTGGCTGTCCTAAAAGTTGCTAGAAGTCGCTAAATGACGTCATCACCTAATTTGCCATGTGCATTTAATTGTGATGGACGCTGTAGGAGAGGAATAACGTCGTGGGAGAGACAAAAAGTGAGTTAAAAAACACCCTAAATATGTTAGAACTACAAATGAACTTTCTTCTGTCGATTCTTTTTTTTTTTTTTTATGTCACAATTCCAACCCTCCTCCTTTATCCGGGCTTGGGACCGGCAAAAGTGACCCAAAAGGGACACTCTGGCGGAGGTACTTCGTTTATTTTGGTTTTTAACCTTATGGTCCACTTAGAATCCTACAAGTCACAGTAAAACATGAACATTTATAACCATAACATTTTGTATACAATCTACATTAACAATCTAAATAGAACAAAACGAGACAATAGAAAAAACTGCCAATGGCAATGTCAGAAAATGATGGTAACTAGTCTGGCCCCCTCCACACACACACAGGCTGTGCTGGCTCACAGAAAGAGTGGGTCATCGTCATTTTGGTCAAGGCTGTCTATGGCAGGTTCAGCAACTGAGGGCGCTGACTTAAATGAGTAAGCAGCTGATGTGCCAAAAAACTGCAAAACATTATCAGGCAGCTGGTGCTCATAGCAAGCCTCACCAGACAGCTTCAGTCCATATCGAATGTACAGGATGGAGTTAAGAGTCTGCAAGGACATCCGATTTCTAAATCTGCTTTTTACCACACTCATCTGGATGAATACTCTCAACTTCAGCATTCGAGTGTGGCAAGGACAACACAGACGCAGCAAGTTCTTGAAACGGGTTGATATCAGCTGCATCCCTGAACTTCCAAATCTCACTCCAGAAGCCCAGTGTGTTTTGGTCTCATTCCATTTACTAAGATGGATGGCACGCCATTGCTGGACAATCTTGTCTATCTCTGCAGGGGAGTAGCCACAGAGCCTGGCTATTTTTTCTATTTCTCCAGGGCTCTTATTGTGCTTTAGAGTTTCCTCCACATTGAAAACTGACATGTACTGCAATGCTTCGATGTTGAGGGTGAGACTGCCAGACAAATCATTAGTGAGGGAGATGGTGAAGGCTACACCGCTTCCGAACATTGTTTTCATCCTCAGGCGCAAGGTGGAGCTCAGCTGCCTTTGACTCAAAAAGGTAACCAAGGTACGGTTTGGGACTGATGTATCCATCTATTGGCCCTTTGAGTACATCAACATTTGCCAGTGGATTCAGCACCCTGCTGCTCAGACTTGATCAGGCTAACCAAGCTGTCAAGTAGCTTAAGAGGATCTACTTGCTCTCCCTCAAAAGCCTTGATGGTCAACTGTACCTCACCCAACACTGACTTCAAAAAGAGGATCACTGTACATATAAAACCTCAGCCATGTGGCAGTGTTCACTGGACTTGGTGACTGCGAAATGCAGCCTAAGCTCCTCCCACTGTTCCAAAATGCGTGAAACCGAGGGTTCAATGGAGAGCCAACGTGTGGCACACACCTTGATTATCTGTAAAAGTTTCTCCCCACAGTTGATGGTCTCATATATGGCCTTGTAGGCCTCCCTGCGCTTTGGAGACACTGAAAACCAGTTATAAGTCTCTCGTACCAAGTACTCCACACTACGGGGATGGTGTCATTGGAAGCATGACTTACAGCAAGCTGCAGAGAGTGACACACACAACGAATAAGAACCAGATATTTGAGGCCATACTCCTCCTTCAGCACTTTATGGACCCCATTGTGAATCCCTGTCATAACAGAGGCATTGTCAGTCCCTATCCCCAGGAGTTTCTCTTTAAGACAACACGTCGAGGAAAGCCACAACAGCACAGGCTATAGATTTGGCATTTCCCTCCAACTCAACAAGCCCCAGAAATGTTGATACAATTGTCTGCTTGATGTCACTAAAGTACCGTATCACAACCCCCAGGTACTTAGAAACACTTACATCCGTGGACTCATGGAGGAGGCTGGTACGCTGGTCATCCACATCTGCAACCAACTTTTCAGGAAGTATGGTGCTAGAACACCATTCACAATCATTTCTGTGCACTTTGAAGTGAGTAACAGCAGTGGAGTCTGAGAAAGCAGCTTTGCATGCTGGATGACTAGTTTGCATCCCTGTGATAATGGGCCTCTGTACGCCTATGTAGATATTCCATTAAAAATCTGCCATTTCCAGCTACATGAGTCATTTACAACAATGTCTACACTTTATTTATGATCAATTTGATGTTTTTTTAATGGACGAAGTGTTTTTTCCCAAAACAAGGACATTTCTAAGTAACTCCAAATTTCTCAACGGTAGTGTATATATAACATAAACATACTGTTGACACGTATGCTATTGCCTTGTGTGGTAGGTTGACACTAACGTAAGTGTCATAACCAGCCGTTAAAATAACACAATATATGTCACAAAAGGTCTAACTATATGTCATGACAGTGTTATGACCATATTATTACAAGTTATGTCAGCTGTTATGACATGGTTACGACCGTGTTATGGCGCTGGTGTCAAGTAAAGTGTTGACAAACTTGGAAACAAGGCTGCATGGGATTTCCCTTGTGCAACTCCTTGCAGCCAATGGCAATGTCCACTTTAGGTATAATGCCGGGAGCCGCTTGTGGATTTGACAGTGCCACCTGCGACACCACCAATACAACCACTATGCGGGCGTCGGCTAGCGCAGATCTGATAGGATCCAGTCTTAAGGTTCTAAGGTATTATACAAATATGCAGCTTGGGCTCTTTTTGTTGCAGCATGTGACAGTTGAAAGGTATTGAGACAGGCCCAATAAGCCCTCTCCAAAACCTATCCACCTTCACTGCACCACAGTCAATGTAAAGGGAGGGGTTGAGGCATACATTAGCAAAATACCAAAAAACCTATGGATCTCCCAACAAGACTGAACGGATGTCTCTTATGCAAGAGCTAATGTCTCTTACCCAAAGTTCCAATTCAACATTTCCAGGAAGGGAAAAATACAGGAAGTGTCTTCATGAAATCCATTTTCCAAACAGGAAGAAGTAATGGTTGCTGTGGTGATTACCCTCTCAGCACGGCGGGCCGGGCCTTGTGTAGTCCTGCCAGTACCTCAGCAGCTGGCTCACTTTGGTCGTCGTCACGGCAACCACAGTGGACAGTTTGCAGCGTCCGTAGCTGTAGATGGGGTTGACAACAAAGAGCGACTTGCTGGGAGGATTGGTGGGGGAGATGCCCAGTCGCTTCAGACACATCCCCAGGTAGGCATCCTCGATGTAGATGGGCTTGAAAGAAATTAATTAATGGATGGATGAATGGCAGGATTAATTAAATAATGACATGCTTTGTGAATGCTACATAATAATAAAGTGTTACCAATGAATGAGAGAAATAAAGATGAAAGAAGGATACTTTAAGTCCCATACATAGGAACATTTGTTTGGCAAAATACAGTAGATCAACAAACCTTGATCTGTGGAGAGACCCCCATGATCTTCTTGGGGATGTCCATGGACATGATGTAGCCAAACCCCAGAGGGTACGGGGGATACTCCGACTCAGCCATCACCTCATAAGGCAGGAAGAACTTATTGTTGGGGTTTCTCAGCACCGGGCTGTGCCACCAGACTAGACCGGTCATGTAGTTCTGTTTGGGAGTGTCAGGGTTGACCAGCATGGAGACAAGGTTCTGGACGTTGAGGAACACGTCTGAGTCAATCTTCATGGCGTAGGAGGCCTCGGGGCACCGCGAGACGAGCCACTCGAGGATCACCATGGTCTTGATGGTCAGGTTATGGTAGGTGTCCTTGAAGTCGCTCTGGAGGAGGTCATGGTGCGCCCGGCTCTCCTGGTTCACCTTCGAATCAGATCAGAATCAACTCAAATCAAACTATTTAAATATTAACAAGCCCAACACACTTAAAAAAAACACCCACAAAAAGCTAAAACACTCAAGACCAACCTTCTCCTGCAGCTCCTGGGCACCTGATCCTCCAGGAAGTCCTAGCATGAATAGCGTCTGTACCTTCTTCCCCTGCACCAGGGTCTCATTACCCCACGTCCTGCGGATGGCGTCCCGGGCGGCCAGGTTACCTACCGGAAATGTACATGTTAAAAACGTGTTGGAAATACAATAATTACACAATAACACATTTTACTGTAACAATTTCTTCCAGTCGGCTTTCACAAAAACCTGGGGGAAAAAAGCAAGTTTGGATTGCATTTTTTGTTCTTAAAAACATTTAAAATGTATTGGAAACAGGTTATCAAGTCACTTCACATGCCATGTTGGAATTGCAAACAGAATGTGTTAATCTTGTGTGAAATTTCCAGTAGGGTTACCAGGCGCCACGGGGGCCATCAGCACCAGGAACGGGGCCTGATTCCCGGTCCGACACTTCTCCGGCTCATCCATTACGAATTTGTACCCCCGCGGGTATGCCACGTGGTACCGCCCGGGATCCTCCCATTGGACACCATTCCGATTGGTCAAGACACGCGTGTTCACCTGATCATCATCATCAAGAGTCTTTCCAGTGAAATTCACCGAGGGTCGCTGTGGGTCGTTCCACCAATTCAAGGCGAAGGTGGTGTAGGTCACGACAGCCACTGCCACCAGGATGAATAGAAAACAGGGTCTTGTATACAGCCTTCTGGAAAGGGCTGTACAGGATTGCATCAGAGCTGGGCTGATGAAGAGAGAAAGGATAGAAAGAGTGAGAGGGGTCAATGGTTCGTAGGTCAATGGTTCTTGCCACACTGTTGTACAGAAGGACCATTTGAATGTATAAACATTTCTTGAAATCACCCCTTACACAGCAAACAAGACATATAAGTCATGAATATATTGTTAAGATGAATATTAATATTTTTAATTGATCTCTCATATACTATACCTCTATAAGACCAAGTGATATGTGCATGTCTGCAGTTATTATCAATGAAAAAAATATAGCCTGCCTAAAAGAGAAGTGGCATTGTGTTATGTGCAGTTGAACAGCGTGAAATCAAAGTTGAGGTTTTCACAGTAGCTATCTCTGGTGCAACATACAGTAGTTATAGATGGTCACTGGTGTATGATCAGACAGATTGATAAACTATAAAAAGAATGAAATTAGAGATAACATGACGCTGCTGCAACAGATGCCGTTTTCAGAACTGAGAACTTTTTTTCCCGAGTTCCCAGTTGTTTTGAACGCAGCATCGGTTGCAGCAGCGTCATGTTATCAGGTGTCTTGAACGCACCAAGAGTAGGCTATATTGCATTACCACGGTTTGCTTTGCCCTTTGTACATGAGGTTGTTACGAAGACAATTGCGTCTGGTGTACTGGTGGTGTAGTTAGACTACAATAACTATTCCTTGGCTGTCTGACAATCACATAATTAAATCGTATAAAGACAGACAAGTGTTAGAAGTCCAGGAGTGGGCAACTCCAGTCATCGGGGTCTGATTGGTGTCACACTTTTTCTCCATCCCTAGCAAACACAGCTGATTAATCAAATTGCATTCTAAACTGAAGATAATGATTAGGTGATTATTGGAGCCAGGTGTGTTAGCTGGGGCAAAACGGTGACACCAATCAGGCCCTCTAGGACTGGAATTGCCCACCTCTAGACCATGGATATCCAACACCGCTCTAGTTACTAGGTGTGCTGGCTGTTGTTACACCCCAGCACTAAAACACCTGTCATCATTGTGTCTTCAGTCCGGTTATTTGAGTAAGGCGTGTTAGCGCTGGACTGGCATAGGCTGGAACTAAAGTTCGCGCACATCCAGTAACTTACTCTAGAACCGGGAAACTATATTTTATGACGTTCAGTGTAATCGTAATCCCTTATGACTGGATCGCGATAGCGTGAAATATACCTAATACACACCCTCAGAATAATGTCTACAAACAAACTCCAGCTTTAATTGACACATACCTCATGCTGTCTCTTGGTAAATCCGGTTCATGACTCAACGGGCTTGGGACACGATTGACGTCTTCTTCCTCCTTCCTCAATGTATGTTGACGACGGTGATATGAGCAAAGAATTGGCCGCCCACAGGTAAAGGAGGAGCCACTGTAGGTTGGTTGCCTTTTGTTTTTTATTCTTCGCAGCCCCTCCCACACACCGCACACTCAGCTAGCAGCGTACATGGCTCCAGGTCAGGAGAGGCCACAACTGACAGATATAAATGTATTGTATAGAGCTGAAAAGATTGCCCTGACTGAAAAGTATATCTGTTCTACGTCATATATTTGCATTTTAGCATTCTATAAAGTTCCAGATAGAAATGTATTGTACAGTTGAAGTCAGAAGTTTAAATACACCTTCGCCAAATACATTTAAACTCCGTTTTTCACAATTCCTGAAATTTAATCTTCTTAAAAAATTCGCTGTCTTAGCTCAGTTAGGATCACCACTTTATTTTAAGAATGTGAAATGTCAGAATAATAGTAGAGAGAATGATTTATTTCAGCTTTTATTTCTTTCATCACATTCCCAGTGGGTCAGAAGTTTACATACACCCAATTAGTATTTGGTAGCATTGCTTTGAAATTGTTTAACTTGTGTCAAACATTTTGGGTAGCCTTCCACAAGCTTCCCACAATAAGTTGGGTGAATTTTGGCCCATTCCTCCTGACAGAGCTGGCGTAACTGAGTCAGGTTTGTAAGCCTCCTTGCTCACCCACGCTTTTTCAGTTCTGCCCACAAATGTTCTATAGGATTGAGGTCAGGGCTTTGTGATGGCCACTCCAATACCTTGACTTTGTTGTCCTTGAGCCATTTTGCCACAACTTTGGAAGTATGCTTGGGGTCATTGTACATTTGGAAGACCCATTTGCGACCAAGCTTTAACTTCCTGACTGATGTCTTGAGATGTTGCTTCAATATATCCACATAATTTTCCTACCCCATTTTGTCATCTATTTTGTGAAGTGCACCAGTCCCTCCTGCAGCAAAGCACCCCCACAACATGATGCTGCCACCCCCGTGCTTCATGGTAGGGATGGTGTTCTTCAGCTTGCAAACCTCCCCCTTTTTCCTCCAAACATAACGATGGTCATTATGGCCAAACAGTTCTATTTTTGTTTCATCAGACCAGAGGACATTTCTTCAAAAAGTACAATCTTTGTCCCCACGTGCAGTTGCAAACTGTAGTCTTGTTTTTTTATGCCGGTTTTGGAGCAGTGGCTTCTTCCTTGCTGAGCGGCATTTCAGGTAATGTCGATATAGGACTCGTTTTACTGTGGATATAGATACTTTGTACCTGTTTCCTCCAGCATCTTCACAAGGTCCTTTGCTGTTGTTCTGGGATTGATTTGCACTTTTCGCACCAAAGTACGTTCATCTCTAGGAGACAGAACGCGTCTCCTTCCTGAGCGGTATGACGGCTGCATGGTCCCATGGTGTTTATACTTGCGTACTATTGTTTGTACAGATGAACGTGGTACCTTCAGGTGTTTGGAAATTGCTCCCAAGGATGAAGCAGACTTGTGGAGGTCTACAAAAAAAAATCTGAGGTCTTGGCTGATTTCTTTAGATTTTCCCATGATATCAAGCAAAGAGGCACTGCGTTTGAAGGTAGGCCTTGAAATACATCCACAGGTACACCTCCAATTGACTCAAATGTTGTCAATTAGCCTATCAGAAGCTTCTAAAGCCATGACATCATTTTCTGGAATATTCCAAGCTGTTTAAAGGCACAGTCAACTTCGTGTATGTAAACTTCTGACCCACTGGAATTGTGATACAGTGAATTATAAGTGGAATAATCTGACTGTAAACAATTGTTGAAAAAATTACTTGTGTCATGCACACAGTAGATGTCCTAACCGACTTGCCAAAACTATAGTTTGTTAACAAGAAATTTGTGGAGTGGTTGAAAAACGAGTTTTAATGACTCCAACCTAAGTGTATGTAAACTTCAACTGTATATAGCTGACACTTTGCATCACAGAAAAACATGTATGTTCTATAGATGTGGCAAAGAGGTCAATGGAACACAGACCGTGGGGGATAGAATAAGGACGCCGGATTTGCGCACATTCAACCAATCTGATCTAACAAAGTGGATATTCGTCAAATCCGTCATGATGTATATATTGTAACAGGCCCTGAATGTGGTTATTAATGTCCAATTTGGATATACACTATATATACAAAAGTATGTGGACACCCCTTCCCATTAGTGGATCCAGCCATTTCAGCCACACCTGTTAATGACAGGTGTATAAAATTGAGCACACAGCCATGCAATCGCCATAGACAAACATTGGCAGTAGAATAGCCTTACTGAAGAGCTCAGTGACTTTCAACGTGGCACTGTCATAGGATGCTACCTTTCCAACAAGTCAACTGTAAGTGCTGTTATTGTGAAGTGTAAATATCTAGGAGCAACAATGGCTCAGCCACAAAGTGGTAGGCCACACAAGCTCACGGAACAGGACCGCCGAGTGCAGAAGCATGTACGCGTTAAAATCGTCTGTCCTCGGTTGCAACACTCACTACCAAGTTCCAAACTGCCTCTGGAAGCAACGTCAGCACAAGAACTGTTCGTCGGGAGGTTCATGAAATGGGTTTCCATGGTCAAGCTGCCTCACACAAGCCTAAGGATCACCATGTGCAATGCCATGTGCAATGCGTTGGCTGGAGTGGTGTAAAGCTCGCTGCCATTGGACTCTGGAGTGATTCAAACACGTTCTCTGGAGTGATGAATCACGCTTCACCATCTGGCAGTCCGACGGATGAATCTGGGTTTGGCGGACGCCAGGAGAACGCTACCTGCCCCCATGCATAGTGCCAAATGTAAAGTTTGGTGGAGGAGGAATAATGGTCTGGGGCTGTTTTTCATGGTTCGGGCGAGGCCCCTTAGTTCCAGTGGAGGGAAATCTTAACACTGAACACAATAAAATGACATTCTAGACAATTCTGTGCTTCTAACTTTGTGGCAATAATTTGGGGAAGGCACTTTCCTGTTTCAGCGTGACATTGTCCCCATGCACAAAGCGAAGTCCATACAGAAATTGTTTGTCGAGTTCGGTGTGGAAGAACTTGACTGGCCTGGACAGAGCCCTGACCTCAACCCCATCGAACAACTTTGGGATGAATTGGAACGCAGACTGCGAGCCAAGCCTAATCGCCCAACATCAGTCTCCAACCTCTAATGCTCTTGTGGCTGAATGGAAGCAAGTCCCCACAGGAATGTTGCAAGATCTAGTGGAAAGCCTTCCCATAAGAGTGTAGTCTGTTATATCAGCAAAGGAGGGACCAACTCTATATTAATGCCCATGATTTTGGAATGAGATGTTCAACGAGCAGGTGTCCACAAACTTTTGGTAATGTAGTGTATCTAACAAAGTGGTTCGCTTTGTAGTTAGATAGCTAGCTAACTGGCTTGACTGTTTATGAACTTCTGTTTGTACCACTGCACGGTAACGCAACGCACGAATTGAAAATATTTAACGCATGCGGTACACAGAACGCACCGCAGCCTAGTGCAGCACCCCCAACTCAGCGTTGCTGACTGCTCCATTGACAATGAATGACTTCCGCTGGAAAGCAATCTGGTGGACATGAGGCTTAAGGCCGGGGTGTATTCATTACGGAAACCGTTTACCATTTAGTAGACAAACGGGAGCAAACGGAACGAAACAGGGAGGGACCTACCTGAATTTGTCCAATAGAAACTATTGTTTGCGGGTTTTTTTCATTTGACGTAAACGGTAATCATCTGTGTAATGATTGCACCCCGCTGAATGTTGCTGCGTTCACGTGCTAGACGGAATTAGGAAACTCAGAAATGTCCGATTTGCTGATTAGTTTAATGCGGCACGTGTTTAACTACAACTCTTAGTTAGCAAGTCTGAAATGTCAGAGTTTCCTAGTTCCAACTAGCACTTGAACACGGCATTAGTTATGGGTGGTCTGGTTTGTTATGACCTAACAATACCAAGCAGATAGAGAGGTCTGACAGACTTAGGGTGCCACTCCACAGCTGTCGAGGCGACGCAACAACCACTGGTTGCAAGCCACGTCAACGACTGACAAATTGCTATAACATATGTGGTTAGCTGATAGTTAAAATACCTATGTAGTCATTGTAAGATCTGGCAGGCTTCGGCAACGTATAAGAATATAAATGAGGTCCTATACTGCCTGCCTGCCTGCCGGCCTGCCTGCCTACCGGCCTGCCTGCCTGCCTGCCTGACGAGTTGAATGACTCTTAGCAATGGTATTTGTTTCCTCTTCACCTCTTACTCTTCATCCTTTTCTCTCACCACAATAACTTATTGTGTTCCAAATGGCACCCTATTCCCTATATAGTGCCTTATTTTTGTCCAGCCCTATGGGTAGTAGTAGTACACTATATAGGCAATAGGGTGCCATTTGGGATGTGCCCACTTTCCTTCCATCAGGTAGTTTATTTGGTAGGACAAGAGAAACCAACACATGAGAGCAGAGTATTAAGTAGCCTTTATTGTCAACATTTCGGACAGGGCCTTTCTTCTTCGAGACAAACCTCTGACAGTTAAACCCTGTCTCTCTTTTTTTTTTTAAGATCCCTGTTGTCAACTGCAATGCATTTACCATGTCAATGATTATGATAGTAATAATAAAAATCATTTATTGAACTTTTATTGTGCTTTTCATAACATAAATAATCTCAAAGTGCTTTAAATTTATGATATCATCATTGCTCATATTGTCACAACGATGATGTCATCAAGAATAAAGAACATAGACACACATGCCATCATATTCATAGCACAGGTGGCTGGTTGCACCTTAATTGGGGAGGACAGGCTCATATGGCTGTAACGGAATAAATGGAATGGTATCAAACACATTTTTTCCATGTGGTTGATACAATTCCCTTTACTTCATTCCAGCCATTATTATGAGCCATCCTCCCCTCACCAGCCTCCTGTGATTCATAGCTTTCCAGTGCTGCAACCTCCTGCATTACCTTCCTAATGTCATTACTCATATCATCTTATTTTGTTACACCAGTCATCAGACATTGAGAATAATGATGGACTCCTCCTTTCATTGTGTACGTTGAGAACAGAACAGAACTCCTTTCATTGACAATGGAACACACCTTATTCTAGTCCATTCTTTACTCAACAGTTCTGAAAATAAATAAATTGTGCAATACGTACATAGAAGTCAAACAGCATTTGAACAGTGTCATGCTAAGCAAACAGGATGAGAGAGGCTTTGTGTAACATTATGTGTGACTTAATTATTCATATAGATGTCGCTGAATTGAAAAAGAACTCACCCAGTAAAATAAATATCTTATGCTGTTAAATATTCGATACTGTTATATCGGTCTACTTGGTTTGGGCATGGTCTAGGTCAACGGGCTACTGTTAATTCACTAGGCAAATACATCTTGACAAAACTATTTTTTTAATGTACAGAATAATCTTCCTTTCAATTGTTTTTGAGCGTTAGAGACTGAATCATTCATAATGGATGGCTTTTGGTTCTCACCAGTGTTTCTTACAGGTTACCCAACTGGTTTCTAGAACACCGTCTCCCGAATGGTGTCACAACAGAATGGAATTTGGCAGACAGATGATCATGTAACACAGAGACAAATCTTGTGTGAGCAGAGACAAATCTGGTGTGAGCAGAGACAAATCTGGTGTGAGCAGAGACAAATCTCGTGTGAACAGAGACAAATCTCGTGTGAGTTTTGGCCTGTGAAAGTGTTAATCTATCACAAGAGACTAGACAGATGCTGATGCCATCCTCCTATCTGTCTGTATTTGTTTGGATTCCTGAGATTCGGAATCCCAAAATCCCAAAAGATCCCTTTGTAAAGTATGATCCACCATTGTAAATGAAGACTTTGAGAGTAAGAACTACTCAATGACCTAACTTCATCATCCCGACCAGACCCACCACCACCACCCATCTTTATTTCCTACCCTACCCAATGTCATTATGGGTAAATGAATCCTAACAAGGTGCTCCAGGAGCCAGTGGGTGCTTAAATTTGTCCTGGTTCACACATCTAAAAGTGTGTTTTATACACGTTTGAAATTTAAACGTTTTTTTGCATATCTCAACTCCCCACAAGAATGGGGTTACAGCCAAGGTCAGCCATTATCAACATTGAAGAAATTAGGGTTAAGTGCCTTGCTCAAGGGCACATCGACAGATCTTTTTCACCTTTTCTGTTAGGGGATTTGAACTAGCAACCTTTCAGTTACTGGCACAACACTAGCCGCTCAGCTACCTGCCGCCCTACCTAAGTTGCCCCTCAGACACTGATAGAGTCCCTGAATCTTAGTACTAGTACTAGAGTCAATGTCCGCGCGGAAATTGAATAAGCGTAATAAAAAAATTCCCATCAGAAACTGTCTGTTTAAGCTAGAGATATCTGTTGTATTGCATGGGCTGCATCTCAATCCACCACATCCTCCGATGTCAGCCTTCCGCATCTGAGGTGGAAGGTGGCAGAGCTACAGCAATGTTTTTTCAGCGATATATACAGGTGTATATATCTGTTTGGCTACCTAAAGACTTAGACTCTACCATTAGGATGAAAAATACAAAATGGACCCTAGATCAGTGTCTAGGAACAGGGTGAACCAGGTGTCTTCTTCAGGTCCATCCAGTAGTCCACTATCTGGGACGAGCGGCTCAAAATATAGGTGATGACTTTGGAAAATTCACAGCGATTGTACTTGCCGAGATAGGCCTTCCATTGCCAAGGATCTGGTGAGTTTGTGGGCGAGAGGCCCAGTTTCTTCATACAGGCGCCAACATAGGCGTCTTCTATATTAAAAAGCTTGATGTCCTTGGATACCTCCACGAACCTCTCCGGCAGGTCGTTGGAGAAGACGTATCCCATACCAAGTGTGTAGGTCGGGTATCGGTTGTCGGCTAACATCTCTACCGGAACATACCATTTGGAGTTGGGGTTCCGGATGACCGGTCGATCCCACATCAGCATCCCCGTCAGGTAGTTCACCTTGGGAAATAGGAAAGGAATTTCATCTTTGTATAGAATTATTAAAGATTTAGAAGGTGAAAAAAAAGAATAAACTGTAACTTAGTAAATCAGACAGACAGACAGACAGACAGACAGACAGACAGACAGACAGACAGTTATAGTAATAAAGCTGTGGAGGTGGAAGAGGTGGAGGTTGGGTTGAATAAAATACAAATAAAGTTAACCTTGGGGACGTCCGGTCTCAGCAACATAGTCATCAGGTTCTCTACGTTGAGGAACATGTCTGAGTCGATCTTCATGGCGTAGGTGGCATTGGTGCAGTGGGTGGCCAGCCAGTCCATAATCACCATGGTCTTAATGGTGAGGTTGAGGTAGGAGTCCAGGAAGTTGCTCTGGAGTAGATCATGATGCACCTGGCTCTCCTGGTTCACCTTCAAATCAAAGTCAAGAGTCAAGACAAAGTCGAGTCAAAGTCAAAGTTAGGTCAGCTCAAGTCACAGTCAAATCAAAATCAAATTCTATTTAAATACTAACAACCCCAACACACTTTAAAAAAATAAACACAACACTAAAAAAAGCTAAAACAATCAAGACCAACCTTCTCCTGCAGCTCCTGAGCATCTGGTCCTCCAGGAAGTCCTAGCATGAATAGCGTCTGTACCTTCTTCCCCTGCACCAGGGTCTCATTACCCCACGTCCTGCGGATGGCATCCCGGGCCGCCAGGTTACCGGGCGCCACGGGGACTATCAGCACCAGGAACGGGGTCTGGGTATTACACTTGTCCGGTTCGTCTACGATGAAGTGGTAGTTACGAGGGTAGCCAAAGTGGTAGTGGTTGGTTGGTAGCGGGCGTATGGTGGTTGAGGGAGGGGCTGGTACTGTGGTTGGGGGAATGGTGGTTGGGGATGGTCCAAGGGGGCGGTCGGGGTTGGTCCATCTACGGTAGTATGTGTACAGTGATAGGTTTTTCCACCAGTCTGTCTGGAAGGAGCTGTTAGGAAAACCTAAGAGGATGATCACGATGACCGTGGACAGGAAGAGGAGGAAGATGAAACACGACCGCACCAGAGACCGCAGTGGTCGTACAGGGCTCTCGACCACAACTTGACTAAATGGGAGAAGAAGAAAATAGAGGTTAGATTGGTAGATCAACATGGTCTCATTAGTATGGAAGAGTATTCGGGCCAAGTGAAGATAAACATTTAATAAACGGCGATGGGTGGTGGTTTTTGATGATTTCGAGAATAAAGTGTCAATATTTCGAGAATAAAATGAACAAATTGTTTCGAGAATAAAGTCAACATTTTGGGAATAAAGTTGACATTTTGAGAATAAAGTCGCAGTTATATTTATATTCATATTTATATTTATATAGGGGATGTGGTTAACTGCATGCCTCCCTGGCTCCCTGTTGCTGTGCGAGTCTCTGTTTAAATACTACCTGAGTTAGATGACCTGGTGAAACTATACTTTAGAATTGGCTTTAGTAGCAAGGAAATCCTTTCTCCTTTAGCACATAATAATCATATTATTATAAGTATTAGGACCTGGTTCAAACAACACAAGTCCGTGTGGTTACATACAGTACATAGGTAGAGAGTGGGTTATGTGTGTGTATGCAAGTGTGCGTGTGTGTGAATACACACACAAAACCGTATCGCCAAGGCAATACCATTCTACCGAACGGCCATGGTGGACGGCCCTTTAAATTCGCTATAAGGTTGTCCTCAATCCCCTGCGTATGCCAATGTAACGGATGTGAAATGGCTAGCTAGTTAGCGGTGGTGCGCGCTAATAGCGTTTCAATCGGTTACGTCACTCGCTTTGAGACCTTGAAGTAGTGGTTCCCCTTGCTCTGCAAGGGCCGCGGCCTTGCTGAGGGTCCCTGGTTCGCGCCCGGGTCGGGGCGAGGGGACGGACGTAAAGTTATACTGTTACACCAACAGCGTGCATACTATACTTTAGAGAATAACAGCTTGGCCAGCAGCCTATGTGTTGAAGCGAACGGTTAATTTGCACATTTGTGCGCAATGGCATGAATGTTTTATGTAGGCTACACAATCAATAATATAGCCTCATAGGCCTACGTTTATTATCTTGTGAATGTAGGTCACGGATTGCATGGAGAAGGATTGCAGGGACCGATGGAAACCCTAGGCTACCATCCAAGTCATGTCAGATCAGTGATTATTTCTTTATAGCATATAGCCTATCATCATTTATCTAATAGGCTTATATTTGGATCAATGATTATTTAAAGAAAGGGAGAATCCATTCAAACAGGCCCCAGATTAGCTGGTTTGCGCGTGCAGGAGTGGTCAATGAGTTGCATCTCCTCCTACAGACACTTGTGTAAAACCCCTTCTTCTTGGTTCATGCCTCCCGCAGCGTTGGATAGGCCGATACTTTACTTTCACTGGCCCACTGTAACGCACGATTAGCCTACAGGCTAGGGTACTCAATCGAGTGGGCCGCTATAGGTTTATAATGGGCTGCAAAATAGCGGTGTTGTAGCTCATTTGGAGAGCAGTTTGACATGGGCCATTCACACACACGCCTAGCCCCCCGGTCTCCAGGATTCCAAAATAATTCGTTTTATTGGGGGTGCTCACGTGTCCTACTAGCCGATGTTTGTTAGAAGGATAGTTGCCATAAGGGGGAAATACGACTGTTAGTAAAGCACAATGGTCGTTAATAGTTGCCATTATGCACCGAATTTTTGCAAGGTTTTTGCCTAGGCTACGCAGCAGAACGTCGAAGCAAATTCTGAGGGCAGACGGACAGGGACTCAGATCACAGTTGTCTTTGCATTCAGTGACAGTGCCAAGATCGTGTTTTGTTTGTGCTCATAACACACCATAGCCGTTAGATGAGTGTATGCTTATAGTCTGAAATTGCCAGGGGGAAACGTGGTGTGATTTTGTGCGTGCGAGTTATTAGATTGATAAGCATTAGTGCGCTGTGACGCCTGTTTGAACGAGTGTATTAGATCATTAGATTGATGGCCATTTGTTTGTTTTGCCCCAAACTTTTTACCGCCCACACACACACACACACACACCTGCAAACACACACAACCCGCCCGTCTCCACACGGACTTGGATAAAATACCTCCTCCAAGTCCGTGTGGTTCCTCCTTCTGGAAACACTCAATCTGTGGCACAACCTCTTCCAGGTCTTAATAGTTATTAATCACTTGGTTATTATGTGCTAAAAGAGCAAGGATTTCCTTGTTACTAAAGCCAGTTCTAAAGTATAGTTTCACCAGTCATCTAACTCAGGCATTTCAGCTGTGGCGCGCATACAGCAACAGGGAGCCAGGGAGGCATGCAATTAATAACCCAATACATACTTTAATTTTGAAATATAACCACGCCTTTATGCTCGAATATTGCCACTTTATTCTCGAAAGATTGCCACTCTGTTCTCGAAAGATTGCCACTCTATTCTCGAAAGATTGCCACTCTATTCTCGAAAGATGGCCACTCTATTCTCGAAAGATTGCCACTCTATTCTCGAAAGATTGCCACTCTATTCTCGAAAGATTGCCACTTTATTCTCGAAAGATTTCCACTCTATTCTCAAAAGATTGCCACTTTATTCTCAAAAGATTTCCACTCTATTCTCAAAAGATTGCCACTCTATTCTCGAAAGATTGCCACTCTATTCTCGAAAGATTGCCACTCTATTCTCGAAAGATTGCCACTCTATTCTCGAAAGATTGCCACTTTATTCTCGAAATTGTATTTTGACTTTATTCAAACATTTTTAAAAATCAACTTTATTCTCAAAGTATTTCAAGTTTTAAAGTACTATCCGTGAAAAAAAAATTAAAGTACCATCCCCATCACCATTTATTTATTTTTTATCTTCACTTGGCCCTAAGGCCCAACAGGTAGGTAGTGCGCCCGGCCCAGTACATCACTGGGGCAGAGCTCCCTGCCATCCAGGACCTCTATTTCAGGCGGTGACAAAGGAAGGCCCTAAAAATTGTCAGACTCCAGCCACTGAGTACTATTCTGTTAAAATAGACTGTTCTCTCTGCTACTGCACTGCAAACTGTACCGATGCACCAAGTCTGAAACCAAAGGACCCTGAACAGCTTCTACCCCCAAGCCATAAGACTGCTACACACACACAACTCAACTGTCTCTACCTACAGTGTGTATGTCACCACAAGGACTTGGATGAAATACACTATATGACCAAAAGTATGTGGACACCTGCTCCTCGAACATCTCATTCCAAAATCATGGGCATTAATATGGAGTTGGTCCCCCCTTTGCTGCTATAACATTCTCCACTCTTCTGGGAAGGCACAGAATCATATAGAATGTCACTGTATGCTGTAGCGTTACAATTTCCCTTCACTGGTACTAAGGGGCCTAGCCCGAACCATGAAAAACAGCCCCAGACCACTATTCCTCCTCCACCAAACTTTACAGTTGGCACTATGCATTGGGGCAGGTATTGTTCTCCTGGCATCCACCAAACCCAGATTTGTCCGTCGGACTGCCAGATGGTGAAGCGTGATTCATCACTCCGCCAATGGCAGCGAGCTTTACACAACTCCAGCCGATGCTTGGCATTGTGCATGGTGATCTTAGGCTTGTTTGCGGTGGCTCGGCCATGAAAGCCCATTTCATGAAGCTCACTATGAACCGTTATTGTGCTGATGTTGCTTCCAGAGGCAGTTTGGAACTCGGTAGTGAGTGTTGCAACCGAAGACAGACGATTTTTACCCACTACGCGCTTCAGCACTCGGCGGTCCCGTTCTGTAAGCTTGTGTGGCCTACCACTTCGTGGCTGAGCCATTGTTGCTCCTAGACTTTTCCATTTGACAATAACAGTTGACCGGGGCAGCTCTACCAGGGCCGAAATTTGACGAACTGACGTGTTGAAAAGGTAGCATCCTATGACGCTGCCACCTTGAAAGTCACTGAGCCCTTGAGTATGGGCCATTCTACTGCCAATGTTTGTCTATGGAGATTGCATGGCGGGGTGCTACATTTTTTACACCTGTCAGCAACAGATGTGGCTAAAATAGCCCGAATCCAGTAATTTGAAGGGGTTTCCACATACTTGTGGCCATGTAGTGTAGTTAACCAAATAGCTACCCGGACCCTTTTAGCACTAACTTGTTTGACTCATCAAATACACTTCTGCTACTGTTTATTATCTATCCTGTTGCCTAGTCACTTTATCCAATATGTACATATCTAAATTACCTCGTACACCCGGAACATCGACTTGGTACTGGTACCCTGTGTATATAGCCAAGTTATCGTTACTCATTGTGTATTTATTCCTGATGTTATTATTATTTGTATAATTTCAAATATGTTCTCTCTGCATTGTTGGGAAGGGCCGTAAGTAAGCATTTCACTGTTAGTCTACACCTGTTGTTTACGAAGCATGTGAAAAATACAATTTGAGTTGATACTCTTTCTGTACATTAGAACCTGTCAAAATAGTGATATATAAATGTCTCATCTGTCATTCATAAAACTATATTTGCTTAGGTTGCTTGGCTCTACCATTCCTTAGAATATAGCTGCTCTTCTAGACACCTGATAAACTTGTCAACTAATCATCAAACCCTCAATGAGTTGAAGGAGGCGTGTTTGTCTAGGGCTACAACGAAAATGTGTACTGGCGAGAGAACTGGAGGACCAGAGTTGGGAAATACTGTTTTAGAGGATGGGTTAGGCATAAATATATTTACATGTCCTTGACTCCCGTACTCTCGCCACGCCTCGTTCTCAAAAGCCATTGGTGGAGAAAGTCAGGGTGGCGGGACCTATGACTTTCTCAACCAATGGGTTTTGAAAAGGAAGCGAGGAGAAAGGACACGAGGAGTCAAAGCAATTAAGATTCTCCCATACAATGACATGGCGTAATGAAAGGGTTGTCAGTAGCTGTTTCCATTAACTTGTCCAGGGATTTTTTTTGTCTACATGTAGAAAGTTTGCGTAGAAAATAAATGAGTGCATTTCCACTTAACTTTATTGTTTCGAAAAAACAGCTGGACCTAACGACGTCGATGAAAACAAAACTTATGGGAAAATTCTACAGTGTTGAATAAAAATGTAGTTAGTGGTCGAAGTGTTTCAATTACGCATTTAGGGAAATTGCGCGTTAATAAATTGTCGATATCCTGTATGCCTTCCCACCTATCTGTTTCCCACCTATAGCCCACGAAAGTTAGCATGTATAGAATGCAATAATTTACTAATATTTGCCATATTCTAATAATTCTCATGTCAACTAAAATACAGTAGAATATAATACAGTATATGCATATGAAATTAGTAAAGCAGTATTTAAACATTATTATTAATGTGACTAGTGTCATGATGTGTGTTTTGTCCGATATATTATATATATATTTTTTTTTATCCCAGGCCCCATCCCCGCAGGAAGTCTTTTGCCTTTTGGTAGGCCATTATTGTGAATAAAAAGTTGTTCTTAACTAGTTATTTAAATACATTTTAAAAAATTACAAAAATAAGTGACCAGTGATTCCATGTCTATGTATATGGGGCAGCAAATATCGCCACGGTCCGTGCCATGGAAAGTCAGGACAATCATTGTCCTGCAAAGAAACATTACTTTTATAGTTGAAAAATAATCAATTGTTGCAATAAAGAAAGTTCGACAAAAGAAAATTCCACTGCTGTCGAACGGACAACAATGTTGTCGATGTTCAGAAAGTTTCTCCTATATCTGCCACAGTGGAGGCTGCTGAGGGGAGGACGGCTCATAATGAGGGCTGGAGCAGAGCCAATGGAAAGGCATCTAACTATGTGTTTGATGCTGTTCTACTCATTCCGCTCCAGGCATTACCACGAGCCTGTCCTTCCCAATTAAGGTGCCACCAACCTCCTGTGATATGCTATCTCCCATGTCGCAATCGTTTTTTTAGCAACATTGCTTTTGTCGAATAAACCTGGGTCAATGGAAACCTGCCTACAGTCAGTGAATGAAAAAGGGAAAAACCCAGCGCACATGTAGGAATAGATTATTGACATAACACTTTTAGACCAAAACAGTAATTCGTTATGAATAGGAACATGAGGAAGGTTCCCACTCTGTATCTACAGTGAAGTAAATTAAAATGTATTCCATCTTTAGTTTTCACCTAACAAGGCTTCATCAGTGTCATAAGGGGAACTGTGTTCATATCTGATCAGATAAAAGAGAAGCGCTTTCACTGTGAATGAGAAGCAGATTTGATCTATGTTTGGTTTCTATTTGCGCACGATGCTTTCCTGTCAGTCTACTTAAAAGGTTGTTTGCTGTCGGCACTCAAAACAACATTTAATAACATTACATTTAACTCAGTAAACCTACTCTTGGCGGTATTTCGTATAGGTTATACGTTATTCAAACCCCACCTTCTCTTCTTTGGAAAAATACAGTGCAATTTACCGTAGTAGGTCTTCTCCTTGACTCGGAAACGGTACCCCCTGTATATAGCGTCATTATTGTTATTATATATATATTTTTTGCTTTTCTTTTTTTACTTTAGTTTATTTAGTAAATATTTTCTTAACTCTATTTTCTTACAACTGCATTGTTGGTTAAGGGCTTGTAAGTAAGCATTTCACGGTAAGGTGAATACACCTGTTGTATTCCGTGCATTTGACAAATAAAGTTTGGTTTCATTTCATTTGGACTTATTTGCATATTTTTACCCCTTTGAAGTGACTCACCATGTTACTGTCAAAGCACTTTGTGACAACTACTGCTGTAAAAATTGCTTTATAAATACAATCTGGACAAAGAGACCATCTTTAATACACTGTACAGCTAATTTCATGTATTTCAATAAGTACATAATAAGTATATAAAATTAAGTATATACCTGCACATTTTCCACATCATTACATACATTCTTCAGCTATGTATTCTTCTCCTTTTAGGGTAGATTGGGACAATCTTCTCAGAGAACGCCAAACATTCTATTTATAACTAGGGCCAATAGAAATGGCCTGATGTCAACATATTCTATGTAAATGTTACCCTATTCAAATCTATGGCTTCGGTTCTAGAGTAGACACTGTGTCTGTCTATCTAAAGTTACTAACATGTAAATACATACAGAAGTATGATGTAGTTGATCTAGTTAGTAACTGGTTACTTTAAACCACTCTTTTTTACAGCCTATGTAAAGATGGCTTTATAAATAAATAGGATTGATTGATTAAGCAATGAGAAGCGCACATATATGTTCCTCTTACCTTTTGTGCCTACCATGTACATACAATTTGGGACATTTACTGTAAAACTGGACGCTATTGTGTAGAAGTAACGTGTAGTTGATCTAGTTAGTAACTGGTTACTGTAAAGCACTGTAAAACTGGACCCTATTATCTAGAAGTAACGTGTAGTTGATCTAGTTAGTAACTGGTTACTGTAAAGCACTGTAAAACTGGACCCTATTATCTAGAAGTAACGTGTAGTTGATCTAGTTAGTAACTGGTTACTGTAAAGCACTGTAAAACTGGACCCTATTATCTAGAAGTAACGTGTAGTTGATCTAGTTAGTAACTGGTTACTGTAAAGCACTGTAAAACTGTACCCTATTATCTAGAAGTAACGTGTAGTTGATCTAGTTAGTAACTGGTTACTGTAAAGCACTGTAAAACTGGACCCTATTATCTAGAAGTAACGTGCAGTTGATCTAGTTAGTAACTGGTTACTGTAAAGCACTGTAAAACTGGACCCTATTATCTAGAAGTAACGTGCAGTTGATCTAGTTAGTAACTGGTTACTGTAAAGCACTGTAAAACTGGACCCTATTATCTAGAAGTAACGTGTAGTTGATCTAGTTAGTAACTGGTTACTGTAAAGCACTGTAAAACTGGACCCTATTATCTAGAAGTAACGTGCAGTTGATCTAGTTAGTAACTGGTTACTGTAAAGCACTGTAAAACTGTACCCTATTATCTAGAAGTAACGTGTAGTTGATCTAGTTAGTAACTGGTTACTGTAAAGCACTGTAAAACTGGACCCTGTTATCTAGAAGTAACGTGCAGTTGATCTAGTTAGTAACTGGTTACTGTAAAGCACTGTAAAACTGGACCCTATTATCTAGAACTGGTTGATTGTACGTCAGTTAGTTTATCCTGAGAAGAGCAGAGAAATGTCATTGGCTGTGCTTGCTTACCGTTTACATCCATTTCCTCCTTGTTTCTCCATGAGTGCAGCCAGTTCTCCTCCTCAGAGAGACCATGGATCCTTGTGGCAGTGACTGGTGAAGAAAAGAACACCCCTCCTGTGTGTGTGTACGACCAACCCAGGACAATCCCAGCACCTCCCCTGTGTTTCAGGTCTATCCAGTAGAACACTCCAGTGGGCTCTGAGCCTCACACGTCAATGGGTCTATGCTGGAGTTGGTGTAGCTTCACAGGTGTTCTGTAGCCTACAGGGAAGGGCTAGTGTGTGACAGGGGAAGGGCAGAGGAGGAGAGGAGGGCAGGAGGAGAGATGAGGAAACAAGTGTGTGTGGGAGGTGGGGGGTTGTGTGTGTGTGTGTGTGTGTGTGTGTGTGAGCCTGCTTCAGTGTTGTAAAGTGTTATGGTTTTGTTGACTTTGGAGTGTTATGGTTTTGTTGACTTTGGACGTTGGACGTTGTCAGGCTAAGGGGAAATATCTTTCTTTCTTACACTGATTGCAGACAGTAGGCCTGAACACACACACACACACACACACACACACACACACACACACACACACACACACACACACACACACACACACACACACACACACACACACACACACAATAACACGCCACTTGCCTACAACCCAGGAGAGTTGATGAACACACACACACACAGGTGACACAACAATGCCACTTAATTTGTTAATCTTTGTTTATTGACGTCACGTCTTCGTCATTAACGACATTTTCCGTTTAACAGTCCTCGTAAAAAAACTGAAAGCACACAAAGCTATGATGTCACCAATCACACCTTTTGTCAACTCTAAACAGTCAGTCATGTAAAGTGTTGACCCTTTGGAAAAAATACCTATATTTATACATTTGCATTACATGTACCTGTACTTCATTGAATGTGCTGTGTGTATTTTCAGTATATTTCACTTATGATACATACAAGGCACTTGGAAACATAAAAAAATACATAATAATAATTGAAAATCTTAATGTGCAAACGAGGATAGAAATGATATCAGATGCTGGCCTGCAATAGGTAGGCCATAGTCTAACGTTAACCCTTTGTGCATATGTAGACTTCATATGTAACTTCACCTCTGTCCTATTTGTACTTTCTGTGTTACCTCAATATGGGAACCTGAAGTCTCGTGTTTTTCCAATCAACCTTACAGTTCCTGGTTGTAACTACATTTAAATTCAACTGGCATGGTGGAGTTGCACACTGTTACATTCTACTTACAACAACGACTAAGTATTATTTTGAGTGATTTGTCTGTGAATAAATACAAATAATGAAGCTATTATAAGTACTACACAGTTATGTACACACTTCTGTTTACATTGGGTCTACTTATCTAATCAATAAAACCTGGATCAAATAGAAATCCCTAACTTGGTCAATAATACTGGAGTCCAGGTAAGTTGTGCAGATCAAATAACAATCCCTACCTTGTGTTGGATAAGCTATTAGCAAATAATACTTTTATGAGGTTTGTCGGCTTTATTGAGAAATGTCTGTCGCACAAAGGGTTAATGCGTCATCGTTGGGTTTGTAGATCCTGAAATAGGATCCTTGTCTTTGGATACGCCCTAAATGACAACCTGTTCCCTATGTAGTGCACTACTTTTGACCAGGGCTCTGGTCAAAAGTAGCGCACTACATAGGGAATAGGGTGCCATTTGGGACAAAACCATTGTCACCAAGTGAGGAAATAAGATAGTCACGGTAGAGAGAGGAACAACTTCAACATTCAACAGAAACGTCTCGTCTTAACCAGAAAGACAAATAAAACTTGTTTTACTTGTTTGCAGAAGTGATGAAAATACACAGATGTCATAGCTATACAAACATTTCCACTTATTACCTTGTAACTTCAGGAGCCTATTCCCTACAGAAGATTTTAAAGGCTGTTTGCTGTTGGGACCACACCAGATTTGATCCATTTGTAGGGTAAAAACATACAAGATATAGGTTATTTTAAGCTTAATTCATTCAACGTTATTGAATTTGATCGTCAGTTATAAAACATGAGGTGTGCGCCTGAAATGGCACCCTATTCCCTTTACAGTGCACTACCCTTTAGGGAATACTATACAGGGGATAGGGTGTCATTTCAGATGCAGCCTAGGTGTGTGAAGCCACTGCAGGTCAAGTAGGTTGGTTGAGGTGAGAGGAAGGTGTGGGTCATTGTCAGCGAAACATCATAGCCTTTCATAGCCAAACCACACCTCTGTCGTCCTGGCAACCAACCTTACCACTATGCAGGTGGCAGTCACATGACAATGGAACCAAATACCACATTCTTAGCTCAGAGGACCCCAGGGTAACTGGGTAACATGAGTGAAGGCTATCCCTACTAACCCTGCCTGTGTAAAAAAAAAAAGGTGAATCCTAAACTTCCAGTTACATTTTAACTTATCATCAATGTTTGACTAAAGCGGAAGTTAGAATCCACCCCATAGACGCATGTAGAATGTAGTTTGACATCCGACATGCTTCAACAAGACTGTGTTCGCTCTGTAGTGTGTACCACAGACTTCCACTGACTACCTTGTAACCTTGGGAGCCTATTCCCTACAGGGGATTTTAAAGGCTGTTTGTTGTTGTGAGTCTAGAGACTGAGTAGAGGGGGAGGAAGGAGAATAAAGTTGGCCCTAGACACTGATCTAAGGTCAGTTTTGCATTTTCTAATGGTTAAGGATGGTAAGCTGACCCAAGATCTGTGGCTACAGACAACTTCCACACAGAACAATTCAGTTCTGATGTGAGGCTAGAAAGATTAGACAGAATTTACCTGACTCTCTACCTCCCCCTGGTGGCCATAAGAGTTAAAGACACTGATATAAAACCCACTGTTATAGTGACCATCCAGACTAACAGTAGCTGTTATCGGTTATAGTCCATAGGGTCTGTGCTGCATACAAATGATGACTAACAAAACATACAGGAGCATATTACCTCAATTCTCTCAATAACAGCTGCTTCTTCTTTACATCATAATGGTGATTACATAAATCCAACTGCGTTGCCACACAAATCAATTGGGAATGTCAATTAGGGATGTCCATTGTGAAAAGTCCATTGGAAAAGTCCATAGGGAATGTTTGAGGTACATTCCATAGTTTTCTTGTTGTTTTCTTCAGCCTGCTGTTACTGTTTAATGTTGAAATGATCAGAGTTTTTATGTCTGAAAAGGAGAATTA